>NW_028248533.1:0-279394 GCF_964263255.1 Lissotriton vulgaris
TAATTAAATACCATTTGGAGGCATTTAATGTTCGAGCAAAAACGGCTGATTTTCGACAAAAGAGATAACACCCCCCATTACGTCATGCTTAAGAAATGTGGAAAATGGTCCGTTTTCAAATGTTTTATTTTTGAACGTCAGTTCACATTTGTAGGTGGATCATCAGTGTTAGAGCTAAAATTAGCATGTTTAAAGTGATTTTCATGCTTCCAGGGGCCCAAAACACAAGATTTATGGAATGGTTAAAAGTGCATGAAAATGGCCAATTTACTAACTCTGAGTTCTCAAAAAAGGGTTTCTTCACCCCGGGAAGTTAATTAAATACCATTTGGAGGCATTTAATGTTCGAGCAAAAACGGCTGATTTTCGACAAAAGAGATAACACCCCCCCATTACGTCATGCTTAAGAAATGTGGAAAATGGTCCGTTTTCAAATGTTTTATTTTTGAACGTCAGTTCACATTTGTAGGTGGATCATCAGTGTTAGAGCTAAAATTAGCATGTTTAAAGTGATTTTCATGCTTCCAGGGGCTCGGGAAGTTAATTAAATACCATTTGGAGGCATTTAATGTTCGAGCAAAAACGGCTGATTTTCGACAAAAGAGATAACACCCCCCCATTACGTCATGCTTAAGAAATGTGGAAAATGGTCCGTTTTCAAATGTTTTATTTTTGAACGTCAGTTCACATTTGTAGGTGGATCATCAGTGTTAGAGCTAAAATTAGCATGTTTAAAGTGATTTTCATGCTTCCAGGGGCCCAAAACACAAGATTTATGGAATGGTTAAAAGTGCATGAAAATGGCCAATTTACTCACTCTGAGTTCTCAAAAAGGGTTCTTCACCCCGGGAAGTTAATTAAATACCATTTGGAGGCATTTAATGTTCGAGCAAAAACGGCTGATTTTCGACAAAAGAGATAACACCCCCCCATTACGTCATGCTTCAGAAATGTGGAGAATGGTCCGTTTTCAAATGTTTTATTTTTGAACGTCAGTTCACATTTGTAGGTGGATCATCAGTGTTAGAGCTAAAATTAGCATGTTTAAAGTGATTTTCATGCTTCCAGGGGCTCGGGAAGTTAATTAAATACCATTTGGAGGCATTTAATGTTCGAGCAAAAACGGCTGATTTTCGACAAAAGAGATAACACCCCCCATTACGTCATGCTTCAGAAATGTGGAAAATGGTCCGTTTTCAAATGTTTTATTTTTGAACGTCAGTTCACATTTGTAGGTGGATCATCAGTGTTAGAGCTAAAATTAGCATGTTTAAAGTGATTTTCATGCTTCCAGGGGCCCAAAACACAAGATTTATGGAATGGTTAAAAGTGCATGAAAATGGCCAATTTACTCACTCTGAGTTCTCAAAAAGGGTTTCTTCACCCCGGGAAGTTAATTAAATACCATTTGGAGGCATTTAATGTTTGAGCAAAAACAGCTGATTTTCGACAAAAGAGATAACACCCCCCCATTACGTCATGCTTCAGAAATGTGGAAAATGGTCCATTTTCAAATGTTTTATTTTGAACGTCAGTTCACATTTGTAGGTGGATCATCAGTGTTAGAGCTAAAATTAGCATGTTTAAAGTGATTTTCATGCTTCCAGGGGCCCAAAACACAAGATTTATGGAATGGTTAAAAGTGCATGAAAATGGCCAATTTACTCACTCTGAGTTCTCAAAAAGGGTTTCTTCACCCCGGGAAGTTAATTAAATACCATTTGGAGGCATTTAATGTTCGAGCAAAAACGGCTGATTTTCGACAAAAGAGATAACACCCCCCCATTACGTCATGCTTCAGAAATGTGGAAAATGGTCCGTTTTCAAATGTTTTATTTTTGAACGTCAGTTCACATTTGTAGGTGGATCATCAGTGTTAGAGCTAAAATTAGCATGTTTAAAGTGATTTTCATGCTTCCAGGGGCTCGGGAAGTTAATTAAATACCATTTGGAGGCATTTAATGTTCGAGCAAAAACGGCTGATTTTCGACAAAAGAGATAACACCCCCCCATTACGTCATGCTTCAGAAATGTGGAAAATGGTCCGTTTTCAAATGTTTTATTTTTGAACGTCAGTTCACATTTGTAGGTGGATCATCAGTGTTAGAGCTAAAATTAGCATGTTTAAAGTGATTTTCATGCTTCCAGGGGCTCGGGAAGTGAAATAAATACCATTTGGAGGCATTTAATGTTCGAGCAAAAACGGCTGATTTTCGACAAAAGAGATAACACCCCCCCATTACGTCATGCTTCAGAAATGTGGGAAAATGGTCCGTTTTCAAATGTTTTATTTTTGAACGTCAGTTCACATTTGTAGGTGGATCATCAGTGTTAGAGCTAAAAGTAGCATGTTTAAAGTGATTTTCATGCTTCCAGGGGCCCAAAACACAAGATTTATGGAATGGTTAAAAGTGCATGAAAATGGCCAATTTACTCACTCTGAGTTCTCAAAAAGGGTTTCTTCACCCCGGGAAGTTAATTAAATACCATTGGAGGCATTTAATGTTCGAGCAAAAACGGCTGATTTTCGACAAAAGAGATAACACCCCCCCATTACGTCATGCTTCAGAAATGTGGAAAATGGTCCGTTTTCAAATGTTTTATTTTTGAACGTCAGTTCACATTTGTAGGTGGATCATCAGTGTTAGAGCTAAAATTAGCATGTTTAAAGTGATTTTCATGCTTCCAGGGGCTCGGGAAGTTAATTAAATACCATTTGGAGGCATTTAATGTCGAGCAAAAACGGCTGATTTTCGACAAAAGAGATAACACCCCCCCATTACGTCATGCTTCAGAAATGTGGAAAATGGTCCGTTTTCAAATGTTTTATTTTTGAACGTCAGTTCACATTTGTAGGTGGATCATCAGTGTTAGAGCTAAAATTAGCATGTTTAAAGTGATTTTCATGCTTCCAGGGGCCCAAAACACAAGATTTATGGAATGGTTAAAAGTGCATGAAAATGGCCAATTTACTCACTCTGAGTTCTCAAAAAGGGTTTCTTCACCCCGGGAAGTTAATTAAATACCATTTGGAGGCATTTAATGTTCGAGCAAAAACGGCTGATTTTCGACAAAAGAGATAACACCCCCCCATTACGTCATGCTTCAGAAATGTGGAAAATGGTCCGTTTTCAATGTTTTATTTTTGAACGTCAGTTCACATTTGTAGGTGGATCATCAGTGTTAGAGCTAAAATTAGCATGTTTAAAGTGATTTTCATGCTTCCAGGGGCTCGGGAAGTTAATTAAATACCATTTGGAGGCATTTAATGTTCGAGCAAAAACGGCTGATTTTCGACAAAAGAGATAACACCCCCCCATTACGTCATGCTTCAGAAATGTGGAAAATGGTCCGTTTTCAAATGTTTTATTTTTGAACGTCAGTTCACATTTGTAGGTGGATCATCAGTGTTAGAGCTAAAATTAGCATGTTTAAAGTGATTTTTCATGCTTCCAGGGGCTCGGAAGTTAATTAAATACCATTTGGAGGCATTTAATGTTCGAGCAAAAACGGCAGATTTTCGACAAAAGAGATAACACCCCCCCATTACGTCATGCTTAAGAAATGTGGAAAATGGTCCGTTTTCAAATGTTTTATTTTTGAACGTCAGTTCACATTTGTAGGTGGATCATCAGTGTTAGAGCTAAAATTAGCATGTTTAAAGTGATTTTCATGCTTCCAGGGGCCCAAAACACAAGATTTATGGAATGGTTAAAAGTGCATGAAAATGGCCAATTTACTCACTCTGAGTTCTCAAAAAGGGTTTCTTCACCCCGGGAAGTTAATTAAATACCATTTGGAGGCATTTAATGTTCGAGCAAAAACGGCTGATTTTCGACAAAAGAGATAACACCCCCCCCATTACGTCATGCTTAAGAAATGTGGAAAATGGTCCGTTTTCAAATGTTTTATTTTTGAACGTCAGTTCACATTTGTAGGTGGATCATCAGTGTTAGAGCTAAAATTAGCATGTTTAAAGTGATTTTCATGCTTCCAGGGGCTCGGGAAGTTAATTAAATACCATTTGGAGGCATTTAATGTTCGAGCAAAAACGGCTGATTTTCGACAAAAGAGATAACACCCCCCCATTAACCGTCATGCCTTAAAGAAAATGTGGAAAATGGTCCATTTTCAAATGTTTTATTTTTGAACGTCAGTTCACATTTGTAGGTGGATCATCAGTGTTAGAGCTAAAATTAGCATGTTTAAAGTGATTTTCATGCTTCCAGGGGCCCAAAACACAAGATTTATGGAATGGTTAAAAGTGCATGAAAATGGCCAATTACTCACTCTGAGTTCTCAAAAAGGGTTTCTTCACCCCGGGAAGTTAATTAAATACCATTTGGAGGCATTTAATGTTCGAGCAAAAACGGCTGATTTTCGACAAAAGAGATAACACCCCCATTACGTCATGCTTCAGAAATGTGGAAAATGGTCCGTTTCAAATGTTTTATTTTTGAACGTCAGTTCACATTTGTAGGTGGATCATCAGTGTTAGAGCTAAAATTAGCATGTTTAAAGTGATTTTCATGCTTCCAGGGGCTCGGGAAGTGAAATAAATACCATTTGGAGGCATTTAATATTCGAGCAAAAACGGCTGATTTTCGACAAAAGAGATAACACCCCCCCATTACGTCATGCTTCAGAAATGTGGAAAATGGTCCGTTTTCAAATGTTTTATTTTTGAACGTCAGTTCACATTTGTAGGTGGATCATCAGTGTTAGAGCTAAAATTAGCATGTTTAAAGTGATTTTCATGCTTCCAGGGGCCCAAAACACAAGATTTATGGAATGGTTAAAAGTGCATGAAAATGGCCAATTTACTCACTCTGAGTTCTCAAAAAGGGTTTCTTCACCCCGGGAAGTTAATTAAATACCATTTGGAGGCATTTAATGTTCGAGCAAAAACGGCTGATTTTCGACAAAAGAGATAACACCCCCCCATTACGTCATGCTTCAGAAATGTGGAAAATGGTCCGTTTTCAAATGTTTTATTTTTGAACGTCAGTTCACATTTGTAGGTGGATCATCAGTGTTAGAGCTAAAATTAGCATGTTTAAAGTGATTTTCATGCTTCCAGGGGCTCGGGAAGTTAATTAAATACCATTTGGAGGCATTTAATGTTCGAGCAAAAACGGCTGATTTTCGACAAAAGAGATAACACCCCCCCATTACGTCATGCTTCAGAAATGTGGAAAATGGTCCGTTTTCAAATGTTTTATTTTTGAACGTCAGTTCACATTTGTAGATGGATCATCAGTGTTAGAGCTAAAATTAGCATGTTTAAAGTGATTTTCATGCTTCCAGGGGCTCGGGAAGTTAATTAAATACCATTTGGAGGCATTTAATGTTCGAGCAAAAACGGCTGATTTTCGACAAAAGAGATAACACCCCCCCATTACGTCATGCTTAAGAAATGTGGAAAATGGTCCGTTTTCAAATGTTTTATTTTTGAACGTCAGTTCACATTTGTAGATGGATCATCAGTGTTAGAGCTAAAATTAGCATGTTTAAAGTGATTTTCATGCTTCCAGGGGCCCAAAACACAAGATTTATGGAATGGTTAAAAGTGCATGAAAATGGCCAATTTACTCACTCTGAGTTCTCAAAAAGGGTTTCTTCACCCCGGGAAGTTAATTAAATACCATTTGGAGGCATTTAATGTTCGAGCAAAAACGGCTGAATTTCGACAAAAGAGATAACACCCCCCCATTACGTCATGCTTCAGAAATGTGGAAAATGGTCCGTTTTCAAATGTTTTATTTTTGAACGTCAGTTCACATTTGTAGGTGGATCATCAGTGTAAGAGCTAAAATTAGCATGTTTAAAGTGATTTTCATGCTTCCAGGGGCCCAAAACACAAGATTTATGGAATGGTTAAAAGTGCATGAAAATGGCCAATTTACTCACTCTGAGTTCTCAAAAAGGGTTTCTTCACCCCGGGAAGTTAATTAAATACCATTTGGAGGCATTTAATGTTCGAGCAAAAACGGCTGATTTTCGACAAAAGAGATAACACCCCCCCATTACGTCATGCTTCAGAAATGTGGAAAATGGTCCGTTTTCAAATGTTTTATTTTTGAACGTCAGTTCACATTTGTAGGTGGATCATCAGTGTTAGAGCTAAAATTAGCATGTTTAAAGTGATTTTCATGCTTCCAGGGGCTCGGGAAGTTAATTAAATACCATTTGGAGGCATTTAATGTTCGAGCAAAAACGGCTGATTTTCGACAAAAGAGATAACACCCCCCCATTACGTCATGCTTAAGAAATGTGGAAAATGGTCCGTTTTCAAATGTTTTATTTTTGAACGTCAGTTCACATTTGTAGGTGGATCATCAGTGTTAGAGCTAAAATTAGCATGTTTAAAGTGATTTTCATGCTTCCAGGGGCCCAAAACACAAGATTTATGGAATGGTTAAAAGTGCATGAAAATGGCCAATTTACTCACTCTGAGTTCTCAAAAAGGGTTTCTTCACCCCGGGAAGTTAATTAAATACCATTTGGAGGCATTTAATGTTCGAGCAAAAACGGCTGATTTTCGACAAAAGAGATAACACCCCCCCCATTACGTCATGCTTCAGAAATGTGGAAAAAGGTCCGTTTTCAAATGTTTTATTTTTGAACGTCAGTTCACATTTGTAGGTGGATCACCAGTGTTAGAGCTAAAATTAGCATGTTTAAAGTGATTTTCATGCTTCCAGGGGCCCAAAACACAAGATTTATGGAATGGTTAAAAGTGCATGAAAATGGCCAATTTACTCACTCTGAGTTCTCAAAAAGGGTTTCTTCACCCCGGGAAGTTATTTAAATACCATTTGGAGGCATTTAATGTTCGAGCAAAAACGGCTGATTTTCGACAAAAGAGATAACACCCCCCCATTACGTCATGCTTCAGAAATGTGGAAAATGGTCCGTTTTCAAATGTTTTATTTTTGAACGTCAGTTCACATTTGTAGGTGGATCATCAGTGTTAGAGCTAAAATTAGCATGTTTAAAGTGATTTTCATGCTTCCAGGGGCTCGGGAAGTTAATTAAATACCATTTGGAGGCATTTAATGTTCGAGCAAAAACGGCTGATTTTCGACAAAAGAGATAACACCCCCCCATTACGTCATGCTTCAGAAATGTGGAAAATGGTCCGTTTTCAAATGTTTTATTTTTGAACGTCAGTTCACATTTGTAGGTGGATCATCAGTGTTAGAGCTAAAATTAGCATGTTTAAAGGGATTTTCATGCTTCCAGGGGCTCGGGAAGTGAAATAAATACCATTTGGAGGCATTTAATGTTCGAGCAAAAACGGCTGATTTTCGACAAAAGAGATAACACCCCCCCATTACGTCATGCTTCAGAAATGTGGAAAATGGTCCGTTTTCAAATGTTTTATTTTTGAACGTCAGTTCACATTTGTAGGTGGATCATCAGTGTTAGAGCTGAAAGTAGCATGTTTAAAGTGATTTTCATGCTTCCAGGGGCCCAAAACACAAGATTTATGGAATGGTTAAAAGTGCATGAAAATGGCCAATTTACTCACTCTGAGTTCTCAAAAAGGGTTTCTTCACCCCGGGAAGTTAATTAAATACCATTTGGAGGCATTTAATGTTCGAGCAAAAACGGCTGATTTTCGACAAAAGAGATAACACCCCCCATTACGTCATGCTTCAGAAATGTGGAAAATGGTCCGTTTTCAAATGTTTTATTTTTGAACGTCAGTTCACATTTGTAGGTGGATCATCAGTGTTAGAGCTAAAATTAGCATGTTTAAAGTGATTTTCATACTTCCAGGGGCTCAGGAAGTTAATTAAATACCATTTGGAGGCATTTAATGTTCGAGCAAAAACGGCTGATTTTCGACAAAAGAGATAACACCCCCCCCATTACGTCATGCTTCAGAAATGTGGAAAATGGTCCGTTTTCAAATGTTTTATTTTTGAACGTCAGTTCACATTTGTAGGTGGATCATCAGTGTTAGAGCTAAAATTAGCATGTTTAAAGTGATTTTCATGCTTCCAGGGGCCCAAAACACAAGATTTATGGAATGGTTAAAAGTGCATGAAAATGGCCAATTTACTCACTCTGAGTTCTCAAAAAGGGTTTCTTCACCCCGGGAAGTTAATTAAATACCATTTGGAGGCATTTAATGTTCGAGCAAAAACGGCTGATTTTCGACAAAAGAGATAACACCCCCCCATTACGTCATGCTTCAGAAATGTGGAAAATGGTCCGTTTTCAAATGTTTTATTTTTGAACGTCAGTTCACATTTGTAGGTGGATCATCAGTGTTAGAGCTAAAATTAGCATGTTTAAAGTGATTTTCATGCTTCCAGGGGCTCGGGAAGTTAATTAAATACCATTTGGAGGCATTTAATGTTCGAGCAAAAACGGCTGATTTTCGACAAAAGAGATAACACCCCCCCATTACGTCATGCTTCAGAAATGTGGAAAATGGTCCGTTTTCAAATGTTTTATTTTTGAACGTCAGTTCACATTTGTAGGTGGATCATCAGTGTTAGAGCTAAAATTAGCATGTTTAAAGTGATTTTCATGCTTCCAGGGGCTCGGGAAGTGAAATAAATACCATTTGGAGGCATTTAATATTCGAGCAAAAACGGCTGATTTTCGACAAAAGAGATAACACCCCCCCATTACGTCATGCTTCAGAAATGTGGAAAATGGTCCGTTTTCAAATGTTTTATTTTTGAACGTCAGTTCACATTTGTAGGTGGATCATCAGTGTTAGAGCTAAAATTAGCATGTTTAAAGTGATTTTCATGCTTCCAGGGGCCCAAAACACAAGATTTATGGAATGGTTAAAAGTGCATGAAAATGGCCAATTTACTCACTCTGAGTTCTCAAAAAGGGTTTCTTCACCCGGGAAGTTAATTAAATACCATTTGGAGGCATTTAATGTTCGAGCAAAAACGGCTGATTTTCGACAAAAGAGATAACACCCCCCCATTACGTCATGCTTCAGAAATATGGAAAATGGTCCGTTTTCAAATGTTTTATTTTTGAACGTCAGTTCACATTTGTAGGTGGATCATCAGTGTTAGAGCTAAAATTAGCATGTTTAAAGTGATTTTCATGCTTCCAGGGGCTCGGGAAGTTAATTAAATACCATTTGGAGGCATTTAATGTTCGAGCAAAAACGGCTGATTTTCGACAGAAGAGATAACACCCCCCCATTACGTCATGCTTCAGAAATGTGGAAAATGGTGCGTTTTCAAATGTTTTATTTTTGAACGTCAGTTCACATTTGTAGGTGGATCATCAGTGTTAGAGCTAAAATTAGCATGTTTAAAGTGATTTTCATGCTTCCAGGGGCCCAAAACACAAGATTTATGGAATGGTTAAAAGTGCATGAAAATGGCCAATTTACTCACTCTGAGTTCTCAAAAAGGGTTTCTTCACCCCGGGAAGTTAATTAAATACCATTTGGAGGCATTTAATGTTCGAGCAAAAACGGCTGATTTTCGACAAAAGAGATAACACCCCCCCATTACGTCATGCTTCAGAAATGTGGAAAATGGTCCGTTTTCAAATGTTTTATTTTTGAACGTCAGTTCACATTTGTAGGTGGATCATCAGTGTTAGAGCTAAAATTAGCATGTTTAAAGTGATTTTCATGCTTCCAGGGGCCCAAAACACAAGATTTATGGAATGGTTAAAAGTGCATGAAAATGGCCAATTTACTCACTCTGAGTTCTCAAAAAGGGTTTCTTCACCCCGGGAAGTTAATTAAATACCATTTGGAGGCATTTAATGTTCGAGCAAAAACGGCTGATTTTCGACAAAAGAGATAACACCCCCCCCATTACGTCATGCTTCAGAAATGTGGAAAAAGGTCAGTTTTCAAATGTTTTATTTTTGAACGTCAGTTCACATTTGTAGGTGGATCATCAGTGTTAGAGCTAAAATTAGCATGTTTAAAGTGATTTTCATTCTTCCAGGGGCCCAAAACACAAGATTTATGGAATGGTTAAAAGTGCATGAAAATGGCCAATTTACTCACTCTGAGTTCTCAAAAAGGGTTTCTTCACCCCGGGAAGTTAATTAAATACCATTTGGAGGCATTTAATGTTCGAGCAAAAACGGCTGATTTTCGACAAAAGAGATAACACCCCCCCATTACGTCATGCTTCAGAAATGTGGAAAATGGTCCGTTTTCAAATGTTTTATTTTTGAACGTCAGTTCACATTTGTAGGTGGATCATCAGTGTTAGAGCTAAAATTAGCATGTTTAAAGTGATTTTCATGCTTCCAGGGGCTCGGGAAGTTAATTAAATACCATTTGGAGGCATTTAATGTTCGAGCAAAAACGGCTGATTTTCGACAAAAGAGATAACACCCCCCATTACGTCATGCTTCAGAAATGTGGAAAATGGTCCGTTTTCAAATGTTTTATTTTTGAACGTCAGTTCACATTTGTAGGTGGATCAT
This sequence comes from Lissotriton vulgaris, assembly GCF_964263255.1. NCBI lineage: Eukaryota > Metazoa > Chordata > Amphibia > Caudata > Salamandridae > Lissotriton > Lissotriton vulgaris. The sequence continues at coordinate 10,441 of NW_028248533.1, forward strand.
CAGTGTTAGAGCTAAAATTAGCATGTTTAAAGTGATTTTCATGCTTCCAGGGGCTCGGGAAGTGAAATAAATACCATTTGGAGGCATTTAATGTTCGAGCAAAAACGGCTGATTTTCGACAAAAGAGATAACAACCCCTTCATTACGTCATGCTTCAGAAATGTGGAAAATGGTCCGTTTTCAAATGTTTTATTTTTGAACGTCAGTTCACATTTGTAGGTGGATCATCAGTGTTAGAGCTAAAATTAGCATGTTTAAAGTGATTTTCATGCTTCCAGGGGCTCGGGAAGTTAATTAAATACCATTTGGAGGCATTTAATGTTCGAGCAAAAACGGCTGATTTTCGACAAAAGAGATAACACCCCCCCATTACGTCATGCTTCAGAAATGTGGAAAATGGTCCGTTTTCAAATGTTTTATTTTTGAACGTCAGTTCACATTTGTAGGTGGATCATCAGTGTTAGAGCTAAAATTAGCATGTTTAAAGTGATTTTCATGCTTCCAGGGGCCCAAAACACAAGATTTATGGAATGGTTAAAAGTGCATGAAAATGGCCAATTTACTCACTCTGACTTCTCAAAAAGGGTTTCTTCACCCCGGGAAGTTAATTAAATACCATTTGGAGGCATTTAATGTTCGAGCAAAAACGGCTGATTTTCGACAAAAGAGATAACACCCCCCCATTACGTCATGCTTCAGAAATGTGGAAAATGGTCCGTTTTCAAATGTTTTATTTTTGAACGTCAGTTCACATTTGTAGGTGGATCATCAGTGTTAGAGCTAAAATTAGCATGTTTAAAGTGATTTTCATGCTTCCAGGGGCCCAAAACACAAGATTTATGGAATGGTTAAAAGTGCATGAAAATGGCCAATTTACTCACTCTGAGTTCTCAAAAAGGGTTTCTTCACCCGGGAAGTTAATTAAATACCATTTGGAGGCATTTAATGTTCGAGCAAAAACGGCTGATTTTCGACAAAAGAGATAACACCCCCCCATTACGTCATGCTTCAGAAATATGGAAAATGGTCCGTTTTCAAATGTTTTATTTTTGAACGTCAGTTCACATTTGTAGGTGGATCATCAGTGTTAGAGCTAAAATTAGCATGTTTAAAGTGATTTTCATGCTTCCAGGGGCTCGGGAAGTTAATTAAATACCATTTGGAGGCATTTAATGTTCGAGCAAAAACGGCTGATTTTCGACAGAAGAGATAACACCCCCCCATTACGTCATGCTTCAGAAATGTGGAAAATGGTCCGTTTTCAAATGTTTTATTTTTGAACGTCAGTTCACATTTGTAGGTGGATCATCAGTGTTAGAGCTAAAATTAGCATGTTTAAAGTGATTTTCATGCTTCCAGGGGCCCAAAACACAAGATTTATGGAATGGTTAAAAGTGCATGAAAATGGCCAATTTACTCACTCTGAGTTCTCAAAAAGGGTTTCTTCACCCCGGGAAGTTAATTAAATACCATTTGGAGGCATTTAATGTTCGAGCAAAAACGGCTGATTTTCGACAAAAGAGATAACACCCCCCCATTACGTCATGCTTCAGAAATGTGGAAAATGGTCCGTTTTCAAATGTTTTATTTTTGAACGTCAGTTCACATTTGTAGGTGGATCATCAGTGTTAGAGCTAAAATTAGCATGTTTAAAGTGATTTTCATGCTTCCAGGGGCCCAAAACACAAGATTTATGGAATGGTTAAAAGTGCATGAAAATGGCCAATTTACTCACTCTGAGTTCTCAAAAAGGGTTTCTTCACCCCGGGAAGTTAATTAAATACCATTCGGAGGCATTTAATGTTCGAGCAAAAACGGCTGATTTTCGACAAAAGAGATAACACCCCCCCCATTACGTCATGCTTCAGAAATGTGGAAAAAGGTCCGTTTTCAAATGTTTTATTTTTGAACGTCAGTTCACATTTGTAGGTGGATCATCAGTGTTAGAGCTAAAATTAGCATGTTTAAAGTGATTTTCATTCTTCCAGGGGCCCAAAACACAAGATTTATGGAATGGTTAAAAGTGCATGAAAATGGCCAATTTACTCACTCTGAGTTCTCAAAAAGGGTTTCTTCACCCCGGGAAGTTAATTAAATACCATTTGGAGGCATTTAATGTTCGAGCAAAAACGGCTGATTTTCGACAAAAGAGATAACACCCCCCCATTACGTCATGCTTCAGAAATGTGGAAAATGGTCCGTTTTCAAATGTTTTATTTTTGAACGTCAGTTCACATTTGTAGGTGGATCATCAGTGTTAGAGCTAAAATTAGCATGTTTAAAGTGATTTTCATGCTTCCAGGGGCTCGGGAAGTTAATTAAATACCATTTGGAGGCATTTAATGTTCGAGCAAAAACGGCTGATTTTCGACAAAAGAGATAACACCCCCCATTACGTCATGCTTCAGAAATGTGGAAAATGGTCCGTTTTCAAATGTTTTATTTTTGAACGTCAGTTCACATTTGTAGGTGGATCATCAGTGTTAGAGCTAAAATTAGCATGTTTAAAGTGATTTTCATGCTTCCAGGGGCTCGGGAAGTGAAATAAATACCATTTGGAGGCATTTAATGTTCGAGCAAAAACGGCTGATTTTCGACAAAAGAGATAACAACCCCTTCATTACGTCATGCTTCAGAAATGTGGAAAATGGTCCGTTTTCAAATGTTTTATTTTTGAACGTCAGTTCACATTTGTAGGTGGATCATCAGTGTTAGAGCTAAAATTAGCATGTTTAAAGTGATTTTCATGCTTCCAGGGGCTCGGGAAGTTAATTAAATACCATTTGGAGGCATTTAATGTTCGAGCAAAAACGGCTGATTTTCGACAAAAGAGATAACACCCCCCCATTACGTCATGCTTCAGAAATGTGGAAAATGGTCCGTTTTCAAATGTTTTATTTTTGAACGTCAGTTCACATTTGTAGGTGGATCATCAGTGTTAGAGCTAAAATTAGCATGTTTAAAGTGATTTTCATGCTTCCAGGGGCCCAAAACACAAGATTTATGGAATGGTTAAAAGTGCATGAAAATGGCCAATTTACTCACTCTGACTTCTCAAAAAGGGTTTCTTCACCCCGGGAAGTTAATTAAATACCATTTGGAGGCATTTAATGTTCGAGCAAAAACGGCTGATTTTCGACAAAAGAGATAACACCCCCCCATTACGTCATGCTTCAGAAATGTGGAAAATGGTCCGTTTTCAAATGTTTTATTTTTGAACGTCAGTTCACATTTGTAGGTGGATCATCAGTGTTAGAGCTAAAATTAGCATGTTTAAAGTGATTTTCATGCTTCCAGGGGCTCGGGAAGTTAATTAAATACCATTTGGAGGCATTTAATGTTCGAGCAAAAACGGCTGATTTTCGACAAAAGAGATAACACCCCCCCATTACGTCATGCTTCAGAAATGTGGAAAATGGTCCGTTTTCAAATGTTTTATTTTTGAACGTCAGTTCACATTTGTAGGTGGATCATCAGTGTTAGAGCTAAAATTAGCATGTTTAAAGTGATTTTCATGCTTCCAGGGGCTCGGGAAGTGAAATAAATACCATTTGGAGGCATTTAATGTTCGAGCAAAAACGGCTGATTTTCGACAAAAGAGATAACAACCCCTTCATTACGTCATGCTTCAGAAATGTGGAAAATGGTCCGTTTTCAAATGTTTTATTTTTGAACGTCAGTTCACATTTGTAGGTGGATCATCAGTGTTAGAGCTAAAATTAGCATGTTTAAAGTGATTTTCATGCTTCCAGGGGCTCGGGAAGTTAATTAAATACCATTTGGAGGCATTTAATGTTCGAGCAAAAACGGCTGATTTTCGACAAAAGAGATAACACCCCCCCATTACGTCATGCTTCAGAAATGTGGAAAATGGTCAGTTTTCAAATGTTTTATTTTTGAACGTCAGTTCACATTTGTAGGTGGATCATCAGTGTTAGAGCTAAAATTAGCATGTTTAAAGTGATTTTCATGCTTCCAGGGGCCCAAAACACAAGATTTATGGAATGGTTAAAAGTGCATGAAAATGGCCAATTTACTCACTCTGAGTTCTCAAAAAGGGTTTCTTCACCCCGGGAAGTTAATTAAATACCATTTGGAGGCATTTAATGTTCGAGCAAAAACGGCTGATTTTCGACAAAAGAGATAACACCCCCCCATTACGTCATGCTTCAGAAATGTGGAAAATGGTCCGTTTTCAAATGTTTTATTTTTGAACGTCAGTTCACATTTGTAGGTGGATCATCAGTGTTAGAGCTAAAATTAACATGTTTAAAGTGATTTTCATGCTTCCAGGGGCTCGGGAAGTTAATTAAATACCATTTGGAGGCATTTAATGTTCGAGCAAAAACGGCTGATTTTCGACAAAAGAGATAACACCCCCCCATTACGTCATGCTTCAGAAATGTGGAAAATGGTCCGTTTTCAAATGTTTTATTTTTGAACGTCAGTTCACATTTGTAGGTGGATCATCAGTGTTAGAGCTAAAATTATCATGTTTAAAGTGATTTTCATGCTTCCAGGGGCTCGGGAAGTGAAATAAATACTATTTGGAGGCATTTAATGTTCGAGCAAAAACGGCTGATTTTCGACAAAAGAGATAACACCCCCCCATTACGTCATGCTTCAGAAATGTGGAAAATGGTCCGTTTTCAAATGTTTTATTTTTGAACGTCAGTTCACATTTGTAGGTGGATCATCAGTGTTAGAGCTAAAATTAGCATGTTTAAAGTGATTTTCATGCTTCCAGGGGCCCAAAACACAAGATTTATGGAATGGTTAAAAGTGCATGAAAATGGCCAATTTACTCACTCTGAGTTCTCAAAAAGGGTTTCTTCACCCCGGGAAGTTAATTAAATACCATTTGGAGGCATTTAATGTTCGAGCAAAAACGGCTGATTTTCGACAAAAGAGATAACACCCCCCCATTACGTCATGCTTCAGAAATGTGGAAAATGGTCCGTTTTCAAATGTTTTATTTTTGAACGTCAGTTCACATTTGTAGGTGGATCATCAGTGTTAGAGCTAAAATTAGCATGTTTAAAGTGATTTTCATGCTTCCAGGGGCTCGGGAAGTTAATTAAATACCATTTGGAGGCATTTAATGTTCGAGCAAAAACGGCTGATTTTCGACAAAAGAGATAACACCCCCCCATTACGTCATGCTTCAGAAATGTGGAAAATGGTCCGTTTTCAAATGTTTTATTTTTGAACGTCAGTTCACATTTGTAGGTGGATCATCAGTGTTAGAGCTAAAATTAGCATGTTTAAAGTGATTTTCATGCTTCCAGGGGCTCGGGAAGTGAAATAAATACCATTTGGAGGCATTTAATGTTCGAGCAAAAACGGCTGATTTTCGACAAAAGAGATAACACCCCCCCATTACGTCATGCTTCAGAAATGTGGAAAATGGTCCGTTTTCAAATGTTTTAATTTTGAACGTCAGTTCACATTTGTAGGTGGATCATCAGTGTTAGAGCTAAAATTAGCATGTTTAAAGTGATTTTCATGCTTCCAGGGGCCCAAAACACAAGATTTATGGAATGGTTAAAAGTGCATGAAAATGGCCAATTTACTCACTCTGAGTTCTCAAAAAGGGTTTCTTCACCCCGGGAAGTTAATTAAATACCATTTGGAGGCATTTAATGTTCGAGCAAAAACGGCTGATTTTCGACAAAAGAGATAACACCCCCCCATTACGTCATGCTTCAGAAATGTGGAAAATGGTCCGTTTTCAAATGTTTTATTTTTGAACGTCAGTTCACATTTGTAGGTGGATCATCAGTGTTAGAGCTAAAATTAGCATGTTTAAAGTGATTTTCATGCTTCCAGGGGCTCGGGAAGTTAATTAAATACCATTTGGAGGCATTTAATGTTCGAGCAAAAACGGCTGATTTTTGACAAAAGAGATAACACCCCCCCATTACGTCATGCTTCAGAAATGTGGAAAATGGTCCGTTTTCAAATGTTTTATTTTTGAACGTCAGTTCACATTTGTAGGTGGATCATCAGTGTTAGAGCTAAAATTAGCATGTTTAAAGTGATTTTCATGCTTCCAGGGGCCCAAAACACAAGATTTATGGAATGGTTAAAAGTGCATGAAAATGGCCAATTTACTCACTCTGAGTTCTCAAAAAGGGTTTCTTCACCCCGGGAAGTTAATTAAATACTATTTGGAGGCATTTAATGTTCGAGCAAAAACGGCTGATTTTCGACAAAAGAGATAACACCCCCCCATTACGTCATGCTTCAGAAATGTGGAAAATGGTCCGTTTTCAAATGTTTTATTTTTGAACGTCAGTTCACATTTGTAGGTGGATCATCAGTGTTAGAGCTAAAATTAGCATGTTTAAAGTGATTTTCATGCTTCCAGGGGCTCGGGAAGTTAATTAAATACCATTTGGAGGCATTTAATGTTCGAGCAAAAACGGCTGATTTTCGACAAAAGAGATAACACCCCCCCATTACGTCATGCTTCAGAAATGTGGAAAATGGTCCGTTTTCAAATGTTTTATTTTTGAACGTCAGTTCACATTTGTAGGTGGATCATCAGTGTTAGAGCTAAAATTAGCATGTTTAAAGTGATTTTCATGCTTCCAGGGGCTCGGGAAGTTAATTAAATACCATTTGGAGGCATTTAATGTTCGAGCAAAAACGGCTGATTTTCGACAAAAGAGATAACACCCCCCCATTACGTCATGCTTCAGAAATGTGGAAAATGGTCCGTTTTCAAATGTTTTATTTTTGAACGTCAGTTCACATTTGTAGGTGGATCATCAGTGTTAGAGCTAAAATTAGCATGTTGAAAGTGATTTTCATGCTTCCAGGGGCCCAAAACACAAGATTTATGGAATGGGTAAAAGTGCATGAAAATGGCCAATTTACTCACTCTGAGTTCTCAAAAAGGGTTTCTTCACCCCGGGAAGTTAATTAAATACCATTTGGAGGCATTTAATGTTCGAGCAAAAACGGCTGATTTTCGACAAAAGAGATAACACCCCCCCATTACGTCATGCTTCAGAAATGTGGAAAATGGTCCGTTTTCAAATGTTTTATTTTTGAACGTCAGTTCACATTTGTAGGTGGATCATCAGTGTTAGAGCTAAAATTAGCATGTTTAAAGTGATTTTCATGCTTCCAGGGGCCCAAAACACAAGATTTATGGAATGGTTAAAAGTGCATGAAAATGGCCAATTTACTCACTCTGAGTTCTCAAAAAGGGTTTCTTCACCCCTGGAAGTTAATTAAATACCATTTGGAGGCATTTAATGTTCGAGCAAAAACGGCTGATTTTCGACAAAAGAGATAACACCCCCCCATTACGTCATGCTTCAGAAATGTGGAAAATGGTCCGTTTTCAAATGTTTTATTTTTGAACGTCAGTTCACATTTGTAGGTGGATCATCAGTGTTAGAGCTAAAATTAGCATGTTTAAAGTGATTTTCATGCTTCCAGGGGCTCGGGAAGTTAATTAAATACCATTTGGAGGCATTTAATGTTCGAGCAAAAACGGCTGATTTTCGACAAAAGAGATAACACCCCCCCATTACGTCATGCTTCAGAAATGTGGAAAATGGTCCGTTTTCAAATGTTTTATTTTTGAACGTCAGTTCACATTTGTAGGTGGATCATCAGTGTTAGAGCTAAAATTAGCATGTTTAAAGTGATTTTCATGCTTCCAGGGGCTCGGGAAGTGAAATAAATACCATTTGGAGGCATTTAATGTTCGAGCAAAAACGGCTGATTTTCGACAAAAGAGATAACACCCCCCCATTACGTCATGCTTCAGAAATGTGGAAAATGGTCCGTTTTCAAATGTTTTATTTTTGAACGTCAGTTCACATTTGTAGGTGGATCATCAGTGTTAGAGCTAAAAGTAGCATGTTTAAAGTGATTTTCATGCTTCCAGGGGCCCAAAACACAAGATTTATGGAATGGTTAAAAGTGCATGAAAATGGCCAATTTACTCACTCTGAGTTCTCAAAAAGGGTTTCTTCACCCCGGGAAGTTAATTAAATACCATTTGGAGGCATTTAATGTTCGAGCAAAAACGGCTGATTTTCGACAAAAGAGATAAGCCCCCCCATTACGTCATGCTTCAGAAATGTGGAAAATGGTCCGTTTTCAAATGTTTTATTTTTGAACGTCAGTTCACATTTGTAGGTGGATCATCAGTGTTAGAGCTAAAATTAGCATGTTTAAAGTGATTTTCATGCTTCCAGGGGCTCGGGAAGTTAATTAAATACCATTTGGAGGCATTTAATGTTCGAGCAAAAACGGCTGATTTTCGACAAAAGAGATAACACCCCCCCCATTACGTCATGCTTCAGAAATGTGGAAAATGGTCCGTTTTCAAATGTTTTATTTTTGAACGTCAGTTCACATTTGTAGGTGGATCATCAGTGTTAGAGCTAAAATTAGCATGTTTAAAGTGATTTTCATGCTTCCAGGGGCCCAAAACACAAGATTTATGGAATGGTTAAAAGTGCATGAAAATGGCCAATTTACTCACTCTGAGTTCTCAAAAAGGGTTTCTTCACCCCGGGAAGTTAATTAAATACCATTTGGAGGCATTTAATGTTCGAGCAAAAACGGCTGATTTTCGACAAAAGAGATAACACCCCCCCATTACGTCATGCTTCAGAAATGTGGAAAATGGTCCGTTTTCAAATGTTTTATTTTTGAACGTCAGTTCACATTTGTAGGTGGATCATCAGTGTTAGAGCTAAAATTAGCATGTTTAAAGTGATTTTCATGCTTCCAGGGGCTCGGGAAGTTAATTAAATACCATTTGGAGGCATTTAATGTTCGAGCAAAAACGGCTGATTTTCGACAAAAGAGATAACACCCCCCATTACGTCATGCTTAAGAAATGTGGAAAATGGTCCGTTTTCAAATGTTTTATTTTTGAACGTCAGTTCACATTTGTAGGTGGATCATCAGTGTTAGAGCTAAAATTAGCATGTTTAAAGTGATTTTCATGCTTCCAGGGGCTCGGGAAGTTAATTAAATACCATTTGGAGGCATTTAATGTTCGAGCAAAAACGGCTGATTTTCGACAAAAGAGATAACACCCCCCCATTACGTCATGCTTAAGAAATGTGGAAAATGGTCCGTTTTCAAATGTTTTATTTTTGAACGTCAGTTCACATTTGTAGGTGGATCATCAGTGTTAGAGCTAAAATTAGCATGTTTAAAGTGATTTTCATGCTTCCAGGGGCCCAAAACACAAGATTTATGGAATGGTTAAAAGTGCATGAAAATGGCCAATTTACTCACTCTGAGTTCTCAAAAAGGGTTTCTTCACCCCGGGAAGTTAATTAAATACCATTTGGAGGCATTTAATGTTCGAGCAAAAACGGCTGATTTTCGACAAAAGAGATAACACCCCCCCATTACGTCATGCTTAAGAAATGTGGAAAATGGTCCGTTTTCAAATGTTTTATTTTTGAACGTCAGTTCACATTTGTAGGTGGATCATCAGTGTTAGAGCTAAAATTAGCATGTTTAAAGTGATTTTCATGCTTCCAGGGGCTCGGGAAGTTAATTAAATACCATTTGGAGGCATTTAATGTTCGAGCAAAAACGGCTGATTTTCGACAAAAGAGATAACACCCCCCCATTACGTCATGCTTAAGAAATGTGGAAAATGGTACGTTTTCAAATGTTTTATTTTTGAACGTCAGTTCACATTTGTAGGTGGATCATCAGTGTTAGAGCTAAAATTAGCATGTTTAAGGTGATTTTCATGCTTCCAGGGGCCCAAAACACAAGATTTATGGAATGGTTAAAAGTGCATGAAAATGGCCAATTTACTCACTCTGAGTTCTCAAAAAGGGTTTCTTCACCCCGGGAAGTTAATTAAATACCATTTGGAGGCATTTAATGTTCGAGCAAAAACGGCTGATTTTCGACAAAAGAGATAACACCCCCCCATTACGTCATGCTTCAGAAATGTGGAAAATGGTCCGTTTTCAAATGTTTTATTTTTGAACGTCAGTTCACATTTGTAGGTGGATCATCAGTGTTAGAGCTAAAATTAGCATGTTTAAAGTGATTTTCATGCTTCCAGGGGCTCGGGAAGTGAAATAAATACCATTTGGAGGCATTTAATATTCGAGTAAAAACGGCTGATTTTCGACAAAAGAGATAACACCCCCCCATTACGTCATGCTTCAGAAATGTGGAAAATGGTCCGTTTTCAAATGTTTTATTTTTGAACATCAGTTCACATTTGTAGGTGGATCATCAGTGTTAGAGCTAAAATTAGCATGTTTAAAGTGATTTTCATGCTTCCAGGGGCCCAAAACACAAGATTTATGGAATGGTTAAAAGTGCATGAAAATGGCCAATTTACTCACTCTGAGTTCTCAAAAAGGGTTTCTTCACCCCGGGAAGTTAATTAAATACCATTTGGAGGCATTTAATGTTCGAGCAAAAACGGCTGATTTTCGACAAAAGAGATAACACCCCCCCATTACGTCATGCTTCAGAAATGTGGAAAATGGTCCGTTTTCAAATGTTTTATTTTTGAACGTCAGTTCACATTTGTAGGTGGATCATCAGTGTTAGAGCTAAAATTAGCATGTTTAAAGTGATTTTCATGCTTCCAGGGGCTCGGGAAGTTAATTAAATACCATTTGGAGGCATTTAATGTTCGAGCAAAAACGGCTGATTTTCGACAAAAGAGATAACACCCCCCCATTACGTCATGCTTCAGAAATGTGGAAAATGGTCCGTTTTCAAATGTTTTATTTTTGAACGTCAGTTCACATTTGTAGGTGGATCATCAGTGTTAGAGCTAAAATTAGCATGTTTAAAGTGATTTTCATGCTTCCAGGGGCCCAAAACACAAGATTTATGGAATGGTTAAAAGTGCATGAAAATGGCCAATTTACTCACTCTGAGTTCTCAAAAAGGGTTTCTTCACCCCGGGAAGTTAATTAAATACCATTTGGAGGCATTTAATGTTCGAGCAAAAACGGCTGATTTTCGACAAAAGAGATAACACCCCCCCATTACGTCATGCTTCAGAAATGTGGAAAATGGTCCGTTTTCAAATGTTTTATTTTTGAACGTCAGTTCACATTTGTAGGTGGATCATCAGTGTTAGAGCTAAAATTAGCATGTTTAAAGTGATTTTCATGCTTCCAGGGGCTCGGGAAGTTAATTAAATACCATTTGGAGGCATTTAATGTTCGAGCAAAAACGGCTGATTTTCGACAAAAGAGATAACACCCCCCCATTACGTCATGCTTAAGAAATGTGGAAAATGGTCCGTTTTCAAATGTTTTATTTTTGAACGTCAGTTCACATTTGTAGGTGGATCATCAGTGTTAGAGCTAAAATTAGCATGTTTAAAGTGATTTTCATGCTTCCAGGGGCCCAAAACACAAGATTTATGGAATGGTTAAAAGTGCATGAAAATGGCCAATTTACTCACTCTGAGTTCTCAAAAAGGGTTTCTTCACCCCGGGAAGTTAATTAAATACCATTTGGAGGCATTTAATGTTCGAGCAAAAACGGCTGATTTTCGACAAAAGAGATAACACCCCCCCCATTACGTCATGCTTCAGAAATGTGGAAAAAGGTCCGTTTTCAAATGTTTTATTTTTGAACGTCAGTTCACATTTGTAGGTGGATCATCAGTGTTAGAGCTAAAATTAGCATGTTTAAAGTGATTTTCATGCTTCCAGGGGCCCAAAACACAAGATTTATGGAATGGTTAAAAGTGCATGAAAATGGCCAATTTACTCACTCTGAGTTCTCAAAAAGGGTTTCTTCACCCCGGGAAGTTAATTAAATACCATTTGGAGGCATTTAATGTTCGAGCAAAAACGGCTGATTTTCGACAAAAGAGATAACACCCCCCCATTACGTCATGCTTCAGAAATGTGGAAAATGGTCCGTTTTCAAATGTTTTATTTTTGAACGTCAGTTCACATTTGTAGGTGGATCATCAGTGTTAGAGCTAAAATTAGCATGTTTAAAGTGATTTTCATGCTTCCATGGGCTCGGGAAGTTAATTAAATACCATTTGGAGGCATTTAATGTTCGAGCAAAAACGGCTGATTTTCGACAAAAGAGATAACACCCCCCCATTACGTCATGCTTAAGAAATGTGGAAAATGGTCCGTTTTCAAATGTTTTATTTTTGAACGTCAGTTCACATTTGTAGGTGGATCATCAGTGTTAGAGCTAAAATTAGCATGTTTAAAGTGATTTTCATGCTTCCAGGGGCCCAAAACACAAGATTTATGGAATGGTTAAAAGTGCATGAAAATGGCCAATTTACTCACTCTGAGTTCTCAAAAAGGGTTTCTTCACCCCGGGAAGTTAATTAAATACCATTTGGAGGCATTTAATGTTCGAGCAAAAACGGCTGATTTTCGACAAAAGAGATAACACCCCCCCCATTACGTCATGCTTCAGAAATGTGGAAAAAGGTCCGTTTTCAAATGTTTTATTTTTGAACGTCAGTTCACATTTGTAGGTGGATCATCAGTGTTAGAGCTAAAAGTAGCATGTTTAAAGTGATTTTCATGCTTCCAGGGGCCCAAAACACAAGATTTATGGAATGGTTAAAAGTGCATGAAAATGGCCAATTTACTCACTCTGAGTTCTCAAAAAGGGTTTCTTCACCCCGGGAAGTTAATTAAATACCATTTGGAGGCATTTAATATTCGAGCAAAAACGCTGATTTTCGACAAAAGAGATAACACCCCCCCATTACGTCATGCTTCAGAAATGTGGAAAATGGTCCGTTTTCAAATGTTTTATTTTTGAACGTCAGTTCACATTTGTAGGTGGATCATCAGTGTTAGAGCTAAAATTAGCATGTTTAAAGTGATTTTCATGCTTCCAGGGGCTCGGGAAGTTAATTAAATACCATTTGGAGGCATTTAATGTTCGAGCAAAAACGGCTGATTTTCGACAAAAGAGATAACACCCCCCCATTACGTCATGCTTCAGAAATGTGGAAAATGGTCCGTTTTCAAATGTTTTATTTTTGAACGTCAGTTCACATTTGTAGGTGGATCATCAGTGTTAGAGCTAAAATTAGCATGTTTAAAGTGATTTTCATGCTTCCAGGGGCTCGGGAAGTGAAATAAATACCATTTGGAGGCATTTAATGTTCGAGCAAAAACGGCTGATTTTCGACAAAAGAGATAACACCCCCCCATTACGTCATGCTTCAGAAATGTGGAAAATGGTCCGTTTTCAAATGTTTTATTTTTGAACGTCAGTTCACATTTGTAGGTGGATCATCAGTGTTAGAGCTAAAAGTAGCATGTTTAAAGTGATTTTCATGCTTCCAGGGGCCCAAAACACAAGATTTATGGAATGGTTAAAAGTGCATGAAAATGGCCAATTTACTCACTCTGAGTTCTCAAAAAGGGTTTCTTCACCCCGGGAAGTTAATTAAATACCATTTGGAGGCATTTAATGTTCGAGCAAAAACGGCTGATTTTCGACAAAAGAGATAACACCCCCCCATTACGTCATGCTTCAGAAATGTGGAAAATGGTCCGTTTTCAAATGTTTTATTTTTGAACGTCAGTTCACATTTGTAGGTGGATCATCAGTGTTAGAGCTAAAATTAGCATGTTTAAAGTGATTTTCATGCTTCCAGGGGCTCAGGAAGTTAATTAAATACCATTTGGAGGCATTTAATGTTCGAGCAAAAACGGCTGATTTTCGACAAAAGAGATAACACCCCCCCCATTACGTCATGCTTCAGAAATGTGGAAAATGGTCCGTTTTCAAATGTTTTATTTTTGAACGTCAGTTCACATTTGTAGGTGGATCATCAGTGTTAGAGCTAAAATTAGCATGTTTAAAGTGATTTTCATGCTTCCAGGGGCCCAAAACACAAGATTTATGGAATGGTTAAAAGTGCATGAAAATGGCCAATTTACTCACTCTGAGTTCTCAAAAAGGGTTTCTTCACCCCGGGAAGTTAATTAAATACCATTTGGAGGCATTTAATGTTCGAGCAAAAACGGCTGATTTTCGACAAAAGAGATAACACCCCCCCATTACGTCATGCTTCAGAAATGTGGAAAATGGTCCGTTTTCAAATGTTTTATTTTTGAACGTCAGTTCACATTTGTAGGTGGATCATCAGTGTTAGAGCTAAAATTAGCATGTTTAAAGTGATTTTCATGCTTCCAGGGGCTCGGGAAGTTAATTAAATACCATTTGGAGGCATTTAATGTTCGAGCAAAAACGGCTGATTTTCGACAAAAGAGATAACACCCCCCCCATTACGTCATGCTTAAAAAATGTGGAAAATGGTCCGTTTTCAAATGTTTTATTTTTGAACGTCAGTTCACATTTGTAGGTGGATCATCAGTGTTAGAGCTAAAATTAGCATGTTTAAAGTGATTTTCATGCTTCCAGGGGCTCGGGAAGTTAATTAAATACCATTTGGAGGCATTTAATGTTCGAGCAAAAACGGCTGATTTTCGACAAAAGAGATAACACCCCCCCATTACGTCATGCTTAAGAAATGTGGAAAATGGTCCGTTTTCAAATGTTTTATTTTTGAACGTCAGTTCACATTTGTAGGTGGATCATCAGTGTTAGAGCTAAAATTAGCATGTTTAAAGTGATTTTCATGCTTCCAGGGGCCCAAAACACAAGATTTATGGAATGGTTAAAAGTGCATGAAAATGGCCAATTTACTCACTCTGAGTTCTCAAAAAGGGTTTCTTCACCCCGGGAAGTTAATTAAATACCATTTGGAGGCATTTAATGTTCGAGCAAAAACGGCTGATTTTCGACAAAAGAGATAACACCCCCCCATTACGTCATGCTTCAGAAATGTGGAAAATGGTCCGTTTTCAAATGTTTTATTTTTGAACGTCAGTTCACATTTGTAGGTGGATCATCAGTGTTAGAGCTAAAATTAGCATGTTTAAAGTGATTTTCATGCTTCCAGGGGCTCGGGAAGTTAATTAAATACCATTTGGAGGCATTTAATGTTCGAGCAAAAACGGCTGATTTTCGACAAAAGAGATAACACCCCCCCATTACGTCATGCTTCAGAAATGTGGAAAATGGTCCGTTTTCAAATGTTTTATTTTTGAACGTCAGTTCACATTTGTAGGTGGATCATCAGTGTTAGAGCTAAAATTAGCATGTTTAAAGTGATTTTCATGCTTCCAGGGGCCCAAAACACAAGATTTATGGAATGGTTAAAAGTGCATGAAAATGGCCAATTTACTCACTCTGAGTTCTCAAAAAGGGTTTCTTCACCCCGGGAAGTTAATTAAATACCATTTGGAGGCATTTAATGTTCGAGCAAAAACGGCTGATTTTCGACAAAAGAGATAACACCCCCCCATTACGTCATGCTTCAGAAATGTGGAAAATGGTCCGTTTTCAAATGTTTTATTTTTGAACGTCAGTTCACATTTGTAGGTGGATCATCAGTGTTAGAGCTAAAATTAGCATGTTTAAAGTGATTTTCATGCTTCCAGGGGCTCGGGAAGTTAATTAAATACCATTTGGAGGCATTTAATGTTCGAGCAAAAACGGCTGATTTTCGACAAAAGAGATAACACCCCCCCATTACGTCATGCTTAAGAAATGTGGAAAATGGTCCGTTTTCAAATGTTTTATTTTTGAACGTCAGTTCACATTTGTAGGTGGATCATCAGTGTTAGAGCTAAAATTAGCATGTTTAAAGTGATTTTCATGCTTCCAGGGGCCCAAAACACAAGATTTATGGAATGGTTAAAAGTGCATGAAAATGGCCAATTTACTCACTCTGAGTTCTCAAAAAGGGTTTCTTCACCCCGGGAAGTTAATTAAATACCATTTGGAGGCATTTAATGTTCGAGCAAAAACGGCTGATTTTCGACAAAAGAGATAACACCCCCCCCATTACGTCATGCTTCAGAAATGTGGAAAAAGGTCCGTTTTCAAATGTTTTATTTTTGAACGTCAGTTCACATTTGTAGGTGGATCATCAGTGTTAGAGCTAAAATTAGCATGTTTAAATTGATTTTCATGCTTCCAGGGGCCCAAAACACAAGATTTATGGAATGGTTAAAAGTGCATGAAAATGGCCAATTTACTCACTCTGAGTTCTCAAAAAGGGTTTCTTCACCCCGGGAAGTTAATTAAATACCATTTGGAGGCATTTAATGTTCGAGCAAAAACGGCTGATTTTCGACAAAAGAGATAACACCCCCCCATTACGTCATGCTTCAGAAATGTGGAAAATGGTCCGTTTTCAAATGTTTTATTTTTGAACGTCAGTTCACATTTGTAGGTGGATCATCAGTGTTAGAGCTAAAATTAGCATGTTTAAAGTGATTTTCATGCTTCCAGGGGCTCGGGAAGTGAAATAAATACCATTTGGAGGCATTTAATGTTCGAGCAAAAACGGCTGATTTTCGACAAAAGAGATAACAACCCCTTCATTACGTCATGCTTCAGAAATGTGGAAAATGGTCCGTTTTCAAATGTTTTATTTTTGAACGTCAGTTCACATTTGTAGGTGGATCATCAGTGTTAGAGCTAAAATTAGCATGTTTAAAGTGATTTTCATGCTACCAGGGGCTCGGGAAGTTAATTAAATACCATTTGGAGGCATTTAATGTTCGAGCAAAAACGGCTGATTTTCGACAAAAGAGATAACACCCCCCCATTACGTCATGCTTCAGAAATGTGGAAAATGGTCCGTTTTCAAATGTTTTATTTTTGAACGTCAGTTCACATTTGTAGGTGGATCATCAGTGTTAGAGCTAAAATTAGCATGTTTAAAGTGATTTTCATGCTTCCAGGGGCTCGGGAAGTTAATTAAATACCATTTGGAGGCATTTAATGTTCGAGCAAAAACGGCTGATTTTCGACAAAAGAGATAACACCCCCCCATTACGTCATGCTTCAGAAATGTGGAAAATGGTCCGTTTTCAAATGTTTTATTTTTGAACGTCAGTTCACATTTGTAGGTGGATCATCAGTGTTAGAGCTAAAATTAGCATGTTTAAAGTGATTTTCATGCTTCCAGGGGCCCAAAACACAAGATTTATGGAATGGTTAAAAGTGCATGAAAATGGCCAATTTACTCACTCTGAGTTCTCAAAAAGGGTTTCTTCACCCCGGGAAGTTAATTAAATACCATTTGGAGGCATTTAATGTTCGAGCAAAAACGGCTGATTTTCGACAAAAGAGATAACACCCCCCCATTACGTCATGCTTCAGAAATGTGGAAAATGGTCCGTTTTCAAATGTTTTATTTTTGAACGTCAGTTCACATTTGTAGGTGGATCATCAGTGTTAGAGCTAAAATTAGCATGTTTAAAGTGATTTTCATGCTTCCAGGGGCTCGGGAAGTTAATTAAATACCATTTGGAGGCATTTAATGTTCGAGCAAAAACGGCAGATTTTCGACAAAAGAGATAACACCCCCCCATTACGTCATGCTTCAGAAATGTGGAAAATGGTCCGTTTTCAAATGTTTTATTTTTGAACGTCAGTTCACATTTGTAGGTGGATCATCAGTGTTAGAGCTAAAATTAGCATGTTTAAAGTGATTTTCATGCTTCCAGGGGCTCGGGAAGTGAAATAAATACCATTTGGAGGCATTTAATGTTCGAGCAAAAACGGCTGATTTTCGACAAAAGAGATAACACCCCCCCATTACGTCATGCTTCAGAAATGTGGAAAATGGTCCGTTTTCAAATGTTTTATTTTTGAACGTCAGTTCACATTTGTAGGTGGATCATCGGTGTTAGAGCTAAAATTAGCATGTTTAAAGTGATTTTCATGCTTCCAGGGGCTCGGGAAGTTAATTAAATACCATTTGGAGGCATTTAATGTTCGAGCAAAAACGGCTGATTTTCGACAAAAGAGATAACACCCCCCCATTACGTCATGCTTCAGAAATGTGGAAAATGGTCCGTTTTCAAATGTTTTATTTTTGAACGTCAGTTCACATTTGTAGGTGGATCATCAGTGTTAGAGCTAAAATTAGCATGTTTAAAGTGATTTTCATGCTTCCAGGGGCTCGGGAAGTGAAATAAATACCATTTGGAGGCATTTAATGTTCGAGCAAAAACGGCTGATTTTCGACAAAAGAGATAACAACCCCTTCATTACGTCATGCTTCAGAAATGTGGAAAATGGTCCGTTTTCAAATGTTTTATTTTTGAACGTCAGTTCACATTTGTAGGTGGATCATCAGTGTTAGAGCTAAAATTAGCATGTTTAAAGTGATTTTCATGCTTCCAGGGGCTCGGGAAGTTAATTAAATACCATTTGGAGGCATTTAATGTTCGAGCAAAAACGGCTGATTTTCGACAAAAGAGATAACACCCCCCCATTACGTCATGCTTCAGAAATGTGGAAAATGGTCCGTTTTCAAATGTTTTATTTTTGAACGTCAGTTCACATTTGTAGGTGGATCATCAGTGTTAGAGCTAAAATTAGCATGTTTAAAGTGATTTTCATGCTTCCAGGGGCTCGGGAAGTTAATTAAATACCATTTGGAGGCATTTAATGTTCGAGCAAAAACGGCTGATTTTCGACAAAAGAGATAACACCCCCCCATTACGTCATGCTTCAGAAATGTGGAAAATGGTCCGTTTTCAAATGTTTTATTTTTGAACGTCAGTTCACATTTGTAGGTGGATCATCAGTGTTAGAGCTAAAATTAGCATGTTTAAAGTGATTTTCATGCTTCCAGGGGCCCAAAACACAAGATTTATGGAATGGTTAAAAGTGCATGAAAATGGCCAATTTACTCACTCTGAGTTCTCAAAAAGGGTTTCTTCACCCCGGGAAGTTAATTAAATACCATTTGGAGGCATTTAATGTTCGAGCAAAAACGGCTGATTTTCGACAAAAGAGATAACACCCCCCCATTACGTCATGCTTCAGAAATGTGGAAAATGGTCCGTTTTCAAATGTTTTATTTTTGAACGTCAGTTCACATTTGTAGGTGGATCATCAGTGTTAGAGCTAAAATTAGCATGTTTAAAGTGATTTTCATGCTTCCAGGGGCTCGGGAAGTTAATTAAATACCATTTGGAGGCATTTAATGTTCGAGCAAAAACGGCTGATTTTCGACAAAAGAGATAACACCCCCCCATTACGTCATGCTTCAGAAATGTGGAAAATGGTCCGTTTTCAAATGTTTTATTTTTGAACGTCAGTTCACATTTGTAGGTGGATCATCAGTGTTAGAGCTAAAATTAGCATGTTTAAAGTGATTTTCATGCTTCCAGGGGCCCAAAACACAAGATTTATGGAATGGTTAAAAGTGCATGAAAATGGCCAATTTACTCACTCTGAGTTCTCAAAAAGGGTTTCTTCACCCCGGGAAGTTAATTAAATACCATTTGGAGGCATTTAATGTTCGAGCAAAAACGGCTGATTTTCGACAAAAGAGATAACACCCCCCCATTACGTCATGCTTCAGAAATGTGGAAAATGGTCCGTTTTCAAATGTTTTATTTTTGAACGTCAGTTCACATTTGTAGGTGGATCATCAGTGTTAGAGCTAAAATTAGCATGTTTAAAGTGATTTTCATGCTTCCAGGGGCTCGGGAAGTTAATTAAATACCATTTGGAGGCATTTAATGTTCGAGCAAAAACGGCAGATTTTCGACAAAAGAGATAACACCCCCCCATTACGTCATGCTTCAGAAATGTGGAAAATGGTCCGTTTTCAAATGTTTTATTTTTGAACGTCAGTTCACATTTGTAGGTGGATCATCAGTGTTAGAGCTAAAATTAGCATGTTTAAAGTGATTTTCATGCTTCCAGGGGCTCGGGAAGTGAAATAAATACCATTTGGAGGCATTTAATGTTCGAGCAAAAACGGCTGATTTTCGACAAAAGAGATAACACCCCCCCATTACGTCATGCTTCAGAAATGTGGAAAATGGTCCGTTTTCAAATGTTTTATTTTTGAACGTCAGTTCACATTTGTAGGTGGATCATCAGTGTTAGAGCTAAAATTAGCATGTTTAAAGTGATTTTCATGCTTCCAGGGGCCCAAAACACAAGATTTATGGAATGGTTAAAAGTGCATGAAAATGGCCAATTTACTCACTCTGAGTTCTCAAAAAGGGTTTCTTCACCCCGGGAAGTTAATTAAATACCATTTGGAGGCATTTAATGTTCGAGCAAAAACGGCTGATTTTCGACAAAAGAGATAACACCCCCCCATTACGTCATGCTTCAGAAATGTGGAAAATGGTCCGTTTTCAAATGTTTTATTTTTGAACGTCAGTTCACATTTGTAGGTGGATCATCAGTGTTAGAGCTAAAATTAGCATGTTTAAAGTGATTTTCATGCTTCCAGGGGCTCGGGAAGTTAATTAAATACCATTTGGAGGCATTTAATGTTCGAGCAAAAACGGCTGATTTTTGACAAAAGAGATAACACCCCCCCATTACGTCATGCTTCAGAAATGTGGAAAATGGTCCGTTTTCAAATGTTTTATTTTTGAACGTCAGTTCACATTTGTAGGTGGATCATCAGTGTTAGAGCTAAAATTAGCATGTTTAAAGTGATTTTCATGCTTCCAGGGGCCCAAAACACAAGATTTATGGAATGGTTAAAAGTGCATGAAAATGGCCAATTTACTCACTCTGAGTTCTCAAAAAGGGTTTCTTCACCCCGGGAAGTTAATTAAATACTATTTGGAGGCATTTAATGTTCGAGCAAAAACGGCTGATTTTCGACAAAAGAGATAACACCCCCCCATTACGTCATGCTTCAGAAATGTGGAAAATGGTCCGTTTTCAAATGTTTTATTTTTGAACGTCAGTTCACATTTGTAGGTGGATCATCAGTGTTAGAGCTAAAATTAGCATGTTTAAAGTGATTTTCATGCTTCCAGGGGCTCGGGAAGTTAATTAAATACCATTTGGAGGCATTTAATGTTCGAGCAAAAACGGCTGATTTTCGACAAAAGAGATAACACCCCCCCATTACGTCATGCTTCAGAAATGTGGAAAATGGTCCGTTTTCAAATGTTTTATTTTTGAACGTCAGTTCACATTTGTAGGTGGATCATCAGTGTTAGAGCTAAAATTAGCATGTTTAAAGTGATTTTCATGCTTCCAGGGGCTCGGGAAGTTAATTAAATACCATTTGGAGGCATTTAATGTTCGAGCAAAAACGGCTGATTTTCGACAAAAGAGATAACACCCCCCCATTACGTCATGCTTCAGAAATGTGGAAAATGGTCCGTTTTCAAATGTTTTATTTTTGAACGTCAGTTCACATTTGTAGGTGGATCATCAGTGTTAGAGCTAAAATTAGCATGTTGAAAGTGATTTTCATGCTTCCAGGGGCCCAAAACACAAGATTTATGGAATGGGTAAAAGTGCATGAAAATGGCCAATTTACTCACTCTGAGTTCTCAAAAAGGGTTTCTTCACCCCGGGAAGTTAATTAAATACCATTTGGAGGCATTTAATGTTCGAGCAAAAACGGCTGATTTTCGACAAAAGAGATAACACCCCCCAATTACGTCATGCTTTAGAAATGTGGAAAATGGTCCGTTTTCAAATGTTTTATTTTTGAACGTCAGTTCACATTTGTAGGTGGATCATCAGTGTTAGAGCTAAAATTAGCATGTTTAAAGTGATTTTCATGCTTCCAGGGGCCCAAAACACAAGATTTATGGAATGGTTAAAAGTGCATGAAAATGGCCAATTTACTCACTCTGAGTTCTCAAAAAGGGTTGCTTCACCTCTGGAAGTTAATTAAATACCATTTGGAGGCATTTAATGTTCGAGCAAAAACGGCTGATTTTCGACAAAAGAGATAACACCCCCCCCATTACGTCATGCTTCAGAAATGTGGAAAATGGTCCGTTTTCAAATGTTTTATTTTTGAACGTCAGTTCACATTTGTAGGTGGATCATCAGTGTTAGAGCTAAAATTAGCATGTTTAAAGTGATTTTCATGCTTCCAGGGGCTCGGGAAGTTAATTAAATACCATTTGGAGGCATTTATTGTTCGAGCAAAAACGGCTGATTTTCGACAAAAGAGATAACACCCCCCCATTACGTCATGCTTCAGAAATGTGGAAAATGGTCCTTTTTCAAATGTTTTATTTTTGAACGTCAGTTCACATTTGTAGGTGGATCATCAGTGTTAGAGCTAAAATTAGCATGTTTAAAGTGATTTTCATGCTTCCAGGGGCCCAAAACACAAGATTTATGGAATGGTTAAAAGTGCATGAAAATGGCCAATTTACTCACTCTGAGTTCTCAAAAAGGGTTTCTTCACCCCGGGAAGTTAATTAAATACCATTTGGAGGCATTTAATGTTCGAGCAAAAACGGCTGATTTTCGACAAAAGAGATAACACCCCCCCATTACATCATGCTTCAGAAATGTGGAAAATGGTCCGTTTTCAAATGTTTTATTTTTGAACGTCAGTTCACATTTGTAGGGGGTTCATCAGTGTTAGAGCTAAAATTAGCATGTTTAAAGTGATTTTCATGCTTCCAGGGGCTCGGGAAGTTAATTAAATACCATTTGGAGGCATTTAATGTTCGAGCAAAAATAGCTGATTTTCGACAAAAGAGATAACACCCCCCCATTACGTCATGCTTCAGAAATGTGGAAAATGGTCCGTTTTCAAATGTTTTATTTTTGAACGTCAGTTCACATTTGTAGGTGGATCATCAGTGTTAGAGCTAAAATTATCATGTTTAAAGTGATTTTCATGCTTCCAGGGGCTCGGGAAGTGAAATAAATACCATTTGGAGGCATTTAATGTTCGAGCAAAAACGGCTGATTTTCGACAAAAGAGATAACACCCCCCCATTACGTCATGCTTCAGAAATGTGGAAAATGGTCCGTTTTTTAAATGTTTTATTTTTGAACGTCAGTTCACATTTGTAGGTGGATCATCAGTGTTAGAGCTAAAATTAGCATGTTTAAAGTGATTTTCATGCTTCCAGGGGCCCAAAACACAAGATTTATGGAATGGTTAAAAGTGCATGAAAATGGCCAATTTACTCACTCTGAGTTCTCAAAAAGGGTTTCTTCACCCCGGGAAGTTAATTAAATACCATTTGGAGGCATTTAATGTTCGAGCAAAAACGGCTGATTTTCGACAAAAGAGATAACACCCCCCCATTACGTCATGCTTCAGAAATGTGGAAAATGGTCCGTTTTCAAATGTTTTATTTTTGAACGTCAGTTCACATTTGTAGGTGGATCATCAGTGTTAGAGCTAAAATTAGCATGTTTAAAGTGATTTTCATGCTTCCAGGGGCTCGGGAAGTTAATTAAATACCATTTGGAGGCATTTAATGTTCGAGCAAAAACGGCTGATTTTCGACAAAAGAGATAACACCCCCCCATTACGTCATGCTTCAGAAATGTGGAAAATGGTCCGTTTTCAAATGTTTTATTTTTGAACGTCAGTTCACATTTGTAGGTGGATCATCAGTGTTAGAGCTAAAATTAGCATGTTTAAAGTGATTTTCATGCTTCCAGGGGCCCAAAACACAAGATTTATGGAATGGTTAAAAGTGCATGAAAATGGCCAATTTACTCACTCTGAGTTCTCAAAAAGGGTTTCTTCACCCCGGGAAGTTAATTAAATACCATTTGGAGGCATTTAATGTTCGAGCAAAAACGGCTGATTTTCGACAAAAGAGATAACACCCCCCCATTACGTCATGCTTCAGAAATGTGGAAAATGGGCCGTTTTCAAATGTTTTATTTTTGAACGTCAGTTCACATTTGTAGGTGGATCATCAGTGTTAGAGCTAAAATTAGCATGTTTAAAGTGATTTTCATGCTTCCAGGGGTTCGGGAAGTTAATTAAATACCATTTGGAGGCATTTAATGTTCGAGCAAAAACGGCTGATTTTCGACAAAAGAGATAACACCCCCCCATTACGTCATGCTTCAGAAATGTGGAAAATGGTCCGTTTTTTAAATGTTTTATTTTTGAACGTCAGTTCACATTTGTAGGTGGATCATCAGTGTTAGAGCTAAAATTAGCATGTTTAAAGTGATTTTCATGCTTCCAGGGGCCCAAAACACAAGATTTATGGAATGGTTAAAAGTGCATGAAAATGGCCAATTTACTCACTCTGAGTTCTCAAAAAGGGTTTCTTCACCCCGGGAAGTTAATTAAATACCATTTGGAGGCATTTAATGTTCGAGCAAAAACGGCTGATTTTCGACAAAAGAGATAACACCCCCCCATTACGTCATGCTTCAGAAATGTGGAAAATGGTCCGTTTTCAAATGTTTTATTTTTGAACGTCAGTTCACATTTGTAGGTGGATCATCAGTGTTAGAGCTAAAATTAGCATGTTTAAAGTGATTTTCATGCTTCCAGGGGCTCGGGAAGTTAATTAAATACCATTTGGAGGCATTTAATGTTCGAGCAAAAACGGCTGATTTTCGACAAAAGAGATAACACCCCCCCATTACGTCATGCTTCAGAAATGTGGAAAATGGTCCGTTTTCAAATGTTTTATTTTTGAACGTCAGTTCACATTTGTAGGTGGATCATCAGTGTTAGAGCTAAAATTAGCATGTTTAAAGTGATTTTCATGCTTCCAGGGGCCCAAAACACAAGATTTATGGAATGGTTAAAAGTGCATGAAAATGGCCAATTTACTCACTCTGAGTTCTCAAAAAGGGTTTCTTCACCCCGGGAAGTTAATTAAATACCATTTGGAGGCATTTAATGTTCGAGCAAAAACGGCTGATTTTCGACAAAAGAGATAACACCCCCCCATTACGTCATGCTTCAGAAATGTGGAAAATGGGCCGTTTTCAAATGTTTTATTTTTGAACGTCAGTTCACATTTGTAGGTGGATCATCAGTGTTAGAGCTAAAATTAGCATGTTTAAAGTGATTTTCATGCTTCCAGGGGTTCGGGAAGTTAATTAAATACCATTTGGAGGCATTTAATGTTCGAGCAAAAACGGCTGATTTTCGACAAAAGAGATAACACCCCCCCATTACGTCATGCTTCAGAAATGTGGAAAATGGTCCGTTTTCAAATGTTTTATTTTTGAACGTCAGTTCACATTTGTAGGTGGATCATCAGTGTTAGAGCTAAAATTAGCATGTTTAAAGTGATTTTCCTGCTTCCAGGGGCGCAAAACACAAGATTTATGGAATGGTTAAAAGTGCATGAAAATGGCCAATTTACTCACTCTGAGTTCTCAAAAAGGGTTTCTTCACCCCGGGAAGTTAATTAAATACCATTTGGAGGCATTTAATGTTCGAGCAAAAACGGCTGATTTTCGACAAAAGAGATAACACCCCCCCATTACGTCATGCTTCAGAAATGTGGAAAATGGTCCGTTTTCAAATGTTTTATTTTTGAACGTCAGTTCACATTTGTAGGTGGATCATCAGTGTTAGAGCTAAAATTAGCATGGTTAAAGTGATTTTCATGCTTCCAGGGGCTCGGGAAGTTAATTAAATACCATTTGGAGGCATTTAATGTTCGAGCAAAAACGGCTGATTTTCGACAAAAGAGATAACACCCCCCCATTACGTCATGCTTCAGAAATGTGGAAAATGGTCAGTTTTCAAATGTTTTATTTTTGAACGTCAGTTCACATTTGTAGGTGGATCATCAGTGTTAGAGCTAAAATTAGCATGTTTAAAGTGATTTTCATGCTTCCAGGGGCTCGGGAAGTGAAATAAATACCATTTGGAGGCATTTAATGTTCGAGCAAAAACGGCTGATTTTCGACAAAAGAGATAACACCCCCCCATTACGTCATGCTTCAGAAATGTGGAAAATGGTCAGTTTTCAAATGTTTTATTTTTAAACGTCAGTTCACATTTGTAGGTGGATCATCAGTGTTAGAGCTAAAATTAGCATGTTTAAAGTGATTTTCATGCTTCCAGGGGCCCAAAACACAATATTTATGGAATGGTTAAAAGTGCATGAAAATGGCCAATTTACTCACTCTGAGTTCTCAAAAAGGGTTTCTTCACCCCGGGAAGTTAATTAAATACCATTTGGAGGCATTTAATGTTCGAGCAAAAACGGCTGATTTTCGACAAAAGAGATAACACCCCCCCATTACGTCATGCTTCAGAAATGTGGAAAATGGTCCGTTTTCAAATGTTTTATTTTTGAACGTCAGTTCACATTTGTAGGTGGATCATCAGTGTTAGAGCTAAAATTAGCATGTTTAAAGTGATTTTCATGCTTCCAGGGGCCCAAAACACAAGATTTATGGAATGGTTAAAAGTGCATGAAAATGGCCAATTTACTCACTCTGAGTTCTCAAAAAGGGTTTCTTCACCCCGGGAAGTTAATTAAATACCATTTGGAGGCATTTAATGTTCGAGCAAAAATGGCTGATTTTCGACAAAAGAGATAACACCCCCCCATTACGTCATGCTTCAGAAATGTGGAAAATGGTCCGTTTTCAAATGTTTTATTTTTGAACGTCAGTTCACATTTGTAGGTGGATCATCAGTGTTAGAGCTAAAATTAGCATGTTTAAAGTGATTTTCATGCTTCCAGGGGCTCGGAAAGTGAATTAAATACCATTTGGAGGCATTTAATGTTCGAGCAAAAACGGCTGATTTTCGACAAAAGAGATAACACCCCCCCCATTACGTCATGCTTCAGAAATGGGGAAAATGGTCCGTTTTCAAATGTTCTATTTTTGAACGTCAGTTCACATTTGTAGGTGGATCATCAGTGTTAGAGCTAAAATTAGCATGTTTAAAGTGATTTTCATGCTTCCAGGGGCCCAAAACACAAGATTTATGGAATGGTTAAAAGTGCATGAAAATGGCCAATTTACTCACTCTGAGTTCTCAAAAAGGGTTTCTTCACCCCGGGAAGTTAATTAAATACCATTTGGAGGCATTTAATGTTCGAGCAAAAACGGCTGATTTTCGACAAAAGAGATAACACCCCCCCATTACGTCATGCTTCAGAAATGTGGAAAATGGTCCGTTTTCAAATGTTTTATTTTTGAACGTCAGTTCACATTTGTAGGTGGATCATCAGTGTTAGAGCTAAAATTAGCATGTTTAAAGTGATTTTCATGCTTCCAGGGGCTCGGGAAGTTAATTAAATACCATTTGGAGGCATTTAATGTTCGAGCAAAAAAGGCTGATTTTCGACAAAAGAGATAACACCCCCCCATTACGTCATGCTTCAGAAATGTGGAAAATGGTCCGTTTTCAAATGTTTTATTTTTGAACATCAGTTCACATTTGTAGGTGGATCATCAGTGTTAGAGCTAAAATTAGCATGTTTAAAGTGATTTTCATGCTTCCAGGGGCTCGGGAAGTTAATTAAATACCATTTGGAGGCATTTAATGTTTGAGCAAAAACGGCTGATTTTCGACAAAAGAGATAACACCCCCCCATTACGTCATGCTTCAGAAATGTGGAAAATGGTCCGTTTTCAAATGTTTTATTTTTGAACGTCAGTTCACATTTGTAGGTGGATCATCAGTGTTAGAGCTAAAATTAGCATGTTTAAAGTGATTTTCATGCTTCCAGGGGCCCAAAACACAAGATTTATGGAATGGTTAAAAGTGCATGAAAATGGCCAATTTACTCACTCTGAGTTCTCAAAAAGGGTTTCTTCACCCCGGGAAGTTAATTAAATACCATTTGGAGGCATTTAATGTTCGAGCAAAAACGGCTGATTTTCGACAAAAGAGATAACACCCCCCCATTACGTCATGCTTCAGAAATGTGGAAAATGGTCCGTTTTCAAATGTTTTATTTTTGAACGTCAGTTCACATTTGTAGGTGGATCATCAGTGTTAGAGCTAAAATTAGCATGTTTAAAGTGATTTTCATGCTTCCAGGGGCTCGGGAAGTTAATTAAATACCATTTGGAGGCATTTAATGTTCGAGCAAAAACGGCTGATTTTCGACAAAAGAGATAACACCCCCCCATTACGTCATGCTTCAGAAATGTGGAAAATGGTCCGTTTTCAAATGTTTTATTTTTGAACGTCAGTTCACATTTGTAGGTGGATCATCAGTGTTAGAGCTAAAATTAGCATGTTTAAAGTGATTTTCATGCTTCCAGGGGCTCGGGAAGTGAAATAAATACCATTTGGAGGCATTTAATGTTCGAGCAAAAACGGCTGATTTTCGACAAAAGAGATAACACCCCCCCATTACGTCATGCTTCAGAAATGTGGAAAATGGTCCGTTTTCAAATGTTTTATTTTTAAACGTCAGTTCACATTTGTAGGTGGATCATCAGTGTTAGAGCTAAAATTAGCATGTTTAAAGTGATTTTCATGCTTCCAGGGGCCCAAAACACAATATTTATGGAATGGTTAAAAGTGCATGAAAATGGCCAATTTACTCACTCTGAGTTCTCAAAAAGGGTTTCTTCACCCCGGGAAGTTAATTAAATACCATTTGGAGGCATTTAATGTTCGAGCAAAAACGGCTGATTTTCGACAAAAGAGATAACACCCCCCCATTACGTCATGCTTCAGAAATGTGGAAAATGGTCCGTTTTCAAATGTTTTATTTTTGAACGTCAGTTCACATTT
This sequence comes from Lissotriton vulgaris, assembly GCF_964263255.1. Taxonomy (NCBI): domain Eukaryota; kingdom Metazoa; phylum Chordata; class Amphibia; order Caudata; family Salamandridae; genus Lissotriton; species Lissotriton vulgaris. The sequence continues at coordinate 38,957 of NW_028248533.1, forward strand.
GTAGGTGGATCATCAGTGTTAGAGCTAAAATTAGCATGTTTAAAGTGATTTTCATGCTTCCAGGGGCTCGGGAAGTGAAATAAATACCATTTGGAGGCATTTAATGTTCGAGCAAAAACGGCTGATTTTCGACAAAAGAGATAACACCCCCCCATTACGTCATGCTTCAGAAATGTGGAAAATGGTCCGTTTTCAAATGTTTTATTTTTGAACGTCAGTTCACATTTGTAGGTGGATCATCAGTGTTAGAGCTAAAATTAGCATGTTTAAAGTGATTTTCATGCTTCCAGGGGCTCGGGAAGTGAAATAAATACCATTTGGAGGCATTTAATGTTCGAGCAAAAACGGCTGATTTTCGACAAAAGAGATAACACCCACCCATTACGTCATGCTTCAGAAATGTGGAAAATGGTCCGTTTTCAAATGTTTTATTTTTGAACGTCAGTTCACATTTGTAGGTGGATCATCAGTGTTAGAGCTAAAATTAGCATGTTTAAAGTGATTTTCATGCTTCCAGGGGCCCAAAACACAAGATTTATGGAATGGTTAAAAGTGCATGAAAATGGCCAATTTACTCACTCTGAGTTCTCAAAAAGGGTTTCTTCACCCCGGGAAGTTAATTAAATACCATTTGGAGGCATTTAATGTTCGAGCAAAAACGGCTGATTTTCGACAAAAGAGATAACACCCCCCCATTACGTCATGCTTCAGAAATGTGGAAAATGGTCCGTTTTCAAATGTTTTATTTTTGAACGTCAGTTCACATTTGTAGGTGGATCATCAGTGTTAGAGCTAAAATTAGCATGTTTAAAGTGATTTTCATGCTTCCAGGGGCTCGGGAAGTTAATTAAATACCATTTGGAGGCATTTAATGTTCGAGCAAAAACGGCTGATTTTCGACAAAAGAGATAACACCCCCCATTACGTCATGCTTCAGAAATGTGGAAAATAGTCCGTTTTCAAATGTTTTATTTTTGAACGTCAGTTCACATTTGTAAGTGGATCATCAGTGTTAGAGCTAAAATTAGCATGTTTAAAGTGATTTTCATGCTTCCAGGGGCTCGGGAAATGAAATAAATACCATTTGGAGGCATTTAATGTTCGAGCAAAAACGGCTGATTTTCGACAAAAGAGATAACACCCCCCATTACGTCATGCTTCAGAAATGTGGAAAATGGTCCGTTTTCAAATGTTTTATTTTTGAACGTCAGTTCACATTTGTAGGTGGATCATCAGTGTTAGAGCTAAAATTAGCATGTTTAAAGTGATTTTCATGCTTCCAGGGGCCCAAAACACAAGATTTATGGAATGGTTAAAAGTGCATGAAAATGGCCAATTTACTCACTCTGAGTTCTCAAAAAGGGTTTCTTCACCCCGGGAAGTTAATTAAATACCATTTGGAGGCATTTAATGTTCGAGCAAAAACGGATGATTTTCGACAAAAGAGATAACACCCCCCCATTACGTCATGCTTCAGAAATGTGGAAAATGGTCCGTTTTCAAATGTTTTATTTTTGAACGTCAGTTCACATTTGTAGGTGGATCATCAGTGTTAGAGCTAAAATTAGCATGTTTAAAGTGATTTTCATGCTTCCAGGGGCTCGGGAAGTTAATTAAATACCATTTGGAGGCATTTAATGTTCGAGCAAAAACGGCTGATTTTCGACAAAAGAGATAACACCCCCCCATTACGTCATGCTTCAGAAATGTGGAAAATGGTCCGTTTTCAAATGTTTTATTTTTGAACGTCAGTTCACATTTGTAGGTGGATCATCAGTGTTAGAGCTAAAATTAGCATGTTTAAAGTGATTTTCATGCTTCCAGGGGCCCAAAACACAAGATTTATGGAATGGTTAAAAGTGCATGAAAATGGCCAATTTACTCACTCTGAGTTCTCAAAAAGGGTTTCTTCACCCCGGGAAGTTAATTAAATACCATTTGGAGGCATTTAATGTTCGAGCAAAAACGGCTGATTTTCGACAAAAGAGATAACACCCCCCCATTAAGTCATGCTTCAGAAATGTGGAAAATGGTCCGTTTTCAAATGTTTTATTTTTGAACGTCAGTTCACATTTGTAGGTGGATCATCAGTGTTAGAGCTAAAATTAGCATGTTTAAAGTGATTTTCATGCTTCCAGGGGCTCGGGAAGTTAATTAAATACCATTTGGAGGCATTTAATGTTCGAGCAAAAACGGCTGATTTTCGACAAAAGAGATAACACCCCCCCATTACGTCATGCTTCAGAAATGTGGAAAATGGTCCGTTTTCAAATGTTTTATTTTTGAACGTCAGTTCACATTTGTAGGTGGATCATCAGTGTTAGAGCTAAAATTAGCATGTTTAAAGTGATTTTCATGCTTCCAGGGGCCCAAAACACAAGATTTATGGAATGGTTAAAAGTGCATGAAAATGGCCAATTTACTCACTCTGAGTTCTCAAAAAGGGTTTCTTCACCCCGGGAAGTTAATTAAATACCATTTGGAGGCATTTAATGTTCGAGCAAAAACGGCTGATTTTCGACAAAAGAGATAACACCCCCCCATTACGTCATGCTTCAGAAATGTGGAAAATGGTCCGTTTTCAAATGTTTTATTTTTGAACGTCAGTTCACATTTGTAGGTGGATCATCAGTGTTAGAGCTAAAATTAGCATGTTTAAAGTGATTTTCATGCTTCCAGGGGCTCGGGAAGTTAATTAAATACCATTTGGAGGCATTTAATGTTCGAGCAAAAACGGCTGATTTTCGACAAAAGAGATAACACCCCCCCATTATGTCATGCTTTAGAAATGTGGAAAATGGTCCGTTTTCAAATGTTTTATTTTTGAACGTCAGTTCACATTTGTAGGTGGATCATCAGTGTTAGAGCTAAAATTAGCATGTTTAAAGTGATTTTCATGCTTCCAGGGGCTCGGGAAGTGAAATAAATACCATTTGGAGGCATTTAATGTTCGAACAAAAACGGCTGATTTTCGACAAAAGAGATAACACCCCCCATTACGTCATGCTTCAGAAATGTGGAAAATGGTCCGTTTTCAAATGTTTTATTTTTGAACGTCAGTTCACATTTGTAGGTGGATCATCAGTGTTAGAGCTAAAATTAGCATGTTTAAATTGATTTTCATGCTTCCAGGGGCCCAAAACACAAGATTTATGGAATGGTTAAAAGTGCATGAAAATGGCCAATTTACTCACTCTGAGTTCTCAAAAAGGGTTTCTTCACCCCGGGAAGTTAATTAAATACCATTTGGAGGCATTTAATGTTCGAGCAAAAACGGCTGATTTTCGACAAAAGAGATAACACCCCCCCATTACGTCATGCTTCAGAAATGTGGAAAATGGTCCGTTTTCAAATGTTTTATTTTTGAACGTCAGTTCACATTTGTAGGTGGATCATCAGTGTTAGAGCTAAAATTAGCATGTTTAAAGTGATTTTCATGCTTCCAGGGGCTCGGGAAGTTAATTAAATACCATTTGGAGGCATTTAATGTTCGAGCAAAAACGGCTGATTTTCGACAAAAGAGATAACACCCCCCATTACGTCATGCTTCAGAAATGTGGAAAATAGTCCGTTTTCAAATGTTTTATTTTTGAACGTCAGTTCACATTTGTAAGTGGATCATCAGTGTTAGAGCTAAAATTAGCATGTTTAAAGTGATTTTCATGCTTCCAGGGGCTCGGGAAATGAAATAAATACCATTTGGAGGCATTTAATGTTCGAGCAAAAACGGCTGATTTTCGACAAAAGAGATAACACCCCCCATTACGTCATGCTTCAGAAATGTGGAAAATGGTCCGTTTTCAAATGTTTTATTTTTGAACGTCAGTTCACATTTGTAGGTGGATCATCAGTGTTAGAGCTAAAATTAGCATGTTTAAAGTGATTTTCATGCTTCCAGGGGCCCAAAACACAAGATTTATGGAATGGTTAAAAGTGCATGAAAATGGCCAATTTACTCACTCTGAGTTCTCAAAAAGGGTTTCTTCACCCCGGGAAGTTAATTAAATACCATTTGGAGGCATTTAATGTTCGAGCAAAAACGGATGATTTTCGACAAAAGAGATAACACCCCCCCATTACGTCATGCTTCAGAAATGTGGAAAATGGTCCGTTTTCAAATGTTTTATTTTTGAACGTCAGTTCACATTTGTAGGTGGATCATCAGTGTTAGAGCTAAAATTAGCATGTTTAAAGTGATTTTCATGCTTCCAGGGGCTCGGGAAGTTAATTAAATACCATTTGGAGGCATTTAATGTTCGAGCAAAAACGGCTGATTTTCGACAAAAGAGATAACACCCCCCCATTACGTCATGCTTCAGAAATGTGGAAAATGGTCCGTTTTCAAATGTTTTATTTTTGAACGTCAGTTCACATTTGTAGGTGGATCATCAGTGTTAGAGCTAAAATTAGCATGTTTAAAGTGATTTTCATGCTTCCAGGGGCCCAAAACACAAGATTTATGGAATGGTTAAAAGTGCATGAAAATGGCCAATTTACTCACTCTGAGTTCTCAAAAAGGGTTTCTTCACCCCGGGAAGTTAATTAAATACCATTTGGAGGCATTTAATGTTCGAGCAAAAACGGCTGATTTTCGACAAAAGAGATAACACCCCCCCATTAAGTCATGCTTCAGAAATGTGGAAAATGGTCCGTTTTCAAATGTTTTATTTTTGAACGTCAGTTCACATTTGTAGGTGGATCATCAGTGTTAGAGCTAAAATTAGCATGTTTAAAGTGATTTTCATGCTTCCAGGGGCTCGGGAAGTTAATTAAATACCATTTGGAGGCATTTAATGTTCGAGCAAAAACGGCTGATTTTCGACAAAAGAGATAACACCCCCCCATTACGTCATGCTTCAGAAATGTGGAAAATGGTCCGTTTTCAAATGTTTTATTTTTGAACGTCAGTTCACATTTGTAGGTGGATCATCAGTGTTAGAGCTAAAATTAGCATGTTTAAAGTGATTTTCATGCTTCCAGGGGCCCAAAACACAAGATTTATGGAATGGTTAAAAGTGCATGAAAATGGCCAATTTACTCACTCTGAGTTCTCAAAAAGGGTTTCTTCACCCCGGGAAGTTAATTAAATACCATTTGGAGGCATTTAATGTTCGAGCAAAAACGGCTGATTTTCGACAAAAGAGATAACACCCCCCCATTACGTCATGCTTCAGAAATGTGGAAAATGGTCCGTTTTCAAATGTTTTATTTTTGAACGTCAGTTCACATTTGTAGGTGGATCATCAGTGTTAGAGCTAAAATTAGCATGTTTAAAGTGATTTTCATGCTTCCAGGGGCTCGGGAAGTTAATTAAATACCATTTGGAGGCATTTAATGTTCGAGCAAAAACGGCTGATTTTCGACAAAAGAGATAACACCCCCCCATTATGTCATGCTTTAGAAATGTGGAAAATGGTCCGTTTTCAAATGTTTTATTTTTGAACGTCAGTTCACATTTGTAGGTGGATCATCAGTGTTAGAGCTAAAATTAGCATGTTTAAAGTGATTTTCATGCTTCCAGGGGCTCGGGAAGTGAAATAAATACCATTTGGAGGCATTTAATGTTCGAACAAAAACGGCTGATTTTCGACAAAAGAGATAACACCCCCCATTACGTCATGCTTCAGAAATGTGGAAAATGGTCCGTTTTCAAATGTTTTATTTTTGAACGTCAGTTCACATTTGTAGGTGGATCATCAGTGTTAGAGCTAAAATTAGCATGTTTAAATTGATTTTCATGCTTCCAGGGGCCCAAAACACAAGATTTATGGAATGGTTAAAAGTGCATGAAAATGGCCAATTTACTCACTCTGAGTTCTCAAAAAGGGTTTCTTCACCCCGGGAAGTTAATTAAATACCATTTGGAGGCATTTAATGTTCGAGCAAAAACGGCTGATTTTCGACAAAAGAGATAACACCCCCCCATTACGTCATGCTTCAGAAATGTGGAAAATGGTCCGTTTTCAAATGTTTTATTTTTGAACGTCAGTTCACATTTGTAGGTGGATCATCAGTGTTAGAGCTAAAATTAGCATGTTTAAAGTGATTTTCATGCTTCCAGGGGCTCGGGAAGTTAATTAAATACCATTTGGAGGCATTTAATGTTCGAGCAAAAACGGCTGATTTTCGACAAAAGAGATAACACCCCACCATTACGTCATGCTTCAGAAATGTGGAAAATGGTCCGTTTTCAAATGTTTTATTTTTGAACGTCAGTTCACATTTGTAGGTGGATCATCAGTGTTAGAGCTAAAATTAGCATGTTTAAAGTGATTTTCATGCTTCCAGGGGCTCGGGAAGTGAAATAAATACCATTTGGAGGCATTTAATGTTCGAGCAAAAACGGCTGATTTTCGACAAAAGAGATAACACCCTCCCATTACGTCATGCTTCAGAAATGTGGAAAATGGTCCGTTTTCAAATGTTTTATTTTTGAACGTCAGTTCACATTTGTAGGTGGATCATCAGTGTTAGAGCTAAAATTAGCATGTTTAAAGTGATTTTCATGCTTCCAGGGGCTCAAAACACAAGATTTATGGAATGGTTAAAAGTGCATGAAAATGGCCAATTTAATCACTCTGAGTTCCCAAAAAGGGTTTCTTCACCCCGGGAAGTTAATTAAATACCATTTGGAGGCATTTAATGTTCGAGCAAAAACGGCTGATTTTCGACAAAAGAGATAACACCCCCCCATTACGTCATGCTTCAGAAATGTGGAAAATGGTCCGTTTTCAAATGTTTTATTTTTGAACGTCAGTTCACATTTGTAGGTGGATCATCAGTGTTAGAGCTAAAATTAGCATGTTTAAAGTGATTTTCATGCTTCCAGGGGCTCGGGAAGTTAATTAAATACCATTTGGAGGCATTTAATGTTCGAGCAAAAACGGCTGATTTTCGACAAAAGAGATAACACCCCCCCATTACGTCATGCTTCAGAAATGTGGAAAATGGTCCGTTTTCAAATGTTTTATTTTTGAACGTCAGTTCACATTTGTAGGTGGATCATCAGTGTTAGAGCTAAAATTAGCATGTTTAAAGTGATTTTCATTCTTCCAGGGGCTCGGGAAGTGAAATAAATACCATTTGGAGGCATTTAATGTTCGAGCAAAAACGGCTGATTTTCGACAAAAGAGATAACACCCCCCCATTACGTCATGCTTCAGAAATGTGGAAAATGGTCCGTTTTCAAATGTTTTATTTTTGAACGTCAGTTCACATTTGTAGGTGGATCATCAGTGTTAGAGCTAAAATTAGCATGTTTAAAGTGATTTTCATGCTTCCAGGGGCCCATAACACAAGATTTATGGAATGGTTAAAAGTGCATGAAAATGGCCAATTTACTCACTCTGAGTTCTCAAAAAGGGTTTCTTCACCCCGGGAAGTTAATTAAATACCATTTGGAGGCATTTAATGTTCGAGCAAAAACGGCTGATTTTCGACAAAAGAGATAACACCCCCCCCATTACGTCATGCTTCAGAAATGTGGAAAATGGTCCGTTTTCAAATGTTTTATTTTTGAACGTCAGTTCACATTTGTAGGTGGATCATCAGTGTTAGAGCTAAAATTAGCATGTTTATAGTGATTTTCATGCTTCCAGGGGCTCGGGAAGTTAATTAAATACCATTTGGAGGCATTTAATGTTCGAGTAAAAACGGCTGATTTTCGACAAAAGAGATAACACCCCCCCCATTACGTCATGCTTCAGAAATGTGGAAAATGGTCCGTTTTCAAATGTTTTATTTTTGAACGTCAGTTCACATTTGTAGGTGGATCATCAGTGTTAGAGCTAAAATTAGCATGTTTAAAGTGATTTTCATGCTTCCAGGGGCCCAAAACACAAGATTTATGAAATGGTTAAAAGTGCATGAAAATGGCCAATTTACTCACTCTGAGTTCTCAAAAAGGGTTTCTTCACCCCGGGAAGTTAATTAAATACCATTTGGAGGCATTTAATGTTCGAGCAAAAACGGCTGATTTTCGACAAAAGAGAGAACACCCCCCCATTACGTCATGCTTCAGAAATGTGGAAAATGGTCCGTTCTCAAATGTTTTATTTTTGAACGTCAGTTCACATTTGTAGGTGGATCATCAGTGTTAGAGCTAAAATTAGCATGTTTAAAGTGATTTTCATGCTTCCAGGGGCTCGGGAAGTTAATTAAATACCATTTGGAGGCATTTAATGTTCGAGCAAAAACGGCTGATTTTCGACAAAAGAGATAACACCCCCCCATTACGTCATGCTTCAGAAATGTGGAAAATGGTCCGTTTTCAAATGTTTTATTTTTGAACGTCAGTTCACATTTGTAGGTGGATCATCAGTGTTAGAGCTAAAATTAGCATGTTTAAAGTGATTTTCATGCTTCCAGGGGCTCTGGAAGTGAAATAAATACCATTTGGAGGCATTTAATGTTCGAGCAAAAACGGCTGATTTTCGACAAAAGAGATAACACCCCCCCATTACGTCATGCTTCAGAAATGTGGAAAATGGTCCGTTTTCAAATGTTTTATTTTTGAACGTCAGTTCACATTTGTAGGTGGATCATCAGTGTTAGAGCTAAAATTAGCATGTTTAAAGTGATTTTCATGCTTCCAGGGGCCCAAAACACAAGATTTATGGAATGGTTAAAAGTGCATGAAAATGGCCAATTTACTCACTCTGAGTTCTCAAAAAGGGTTTCTTCACCCCGGGAAGTTAATTAAATACCATTTGGAGGCATTTAATGTTCGAGCAAAAACGGCTGATTTTCGACAAAAGAGATAACACCCCCCCATTACGTCATGCTTCAGAAATGTGGAAAATGGTCCGTTTTCAAATGTTTTATTTTTGAACGTCAGTTCACATTTGTAGGTGGATCATCAGTGTTAGAGCTAAAATTAGCATGTTTTAAGTGATTTTCATGCTTCCAGGGGCTCGGGAAGTTAATTAAATACCATTTGGAGGCATTTAATGTTCGAGCAAAAACGGCTGATTTTCGACAAAAGAGATAACACCCCCCCATTACGTCATGCTTCAGAAATGTGGAAAATGGTCCGTTTTCAAATGTTTTATTTTTGAACGTCAGTTCACATTTGTAGGTGGATCATCAGTGTTAGAGCTAAAATTAGCATGTTTAAAGTGATTTTCATGCTTCCAGGGGCTCAGGAAGTGAAATAAATACCATTTGGAGGCATTTAATGTTCGAGCAAAAACGGCTGATTTTCGACAAAAGAGATAACACCCCCCCATTACGTCATGCTTCAGAAATGTGGAAAATGGTCCGTTTTCAAATGTTTTATTTTTGAACGTCAGTTCACATTTGTAGGTGGATCATCAGTGTTAGAGCTAAAATTAGCATGTTTAAAGTGATTTTCATGCTTCCAGGGGCCCAAAACACAAGATTTATGGAATGGTTAAAAGTGCATGAAAATGGCCAATTTACTCACTCTGAGTTCTCAAAAAGGGTTTCTTCACCCCGGGAAGTTAATTAAATACCATTTGGAGGCATTTAATGTTTGAGCAAAAACGGCTGATTTTCGACAAAAGAGATAACACCCCCCCATTACGTCATGCTTCAGAAATGTGGAAAATGGTCCGTTTTCAAATGTTTTATTTTTGAACGTCAGTTCACATTTGTAGGTGGATCATCAGTGTTAGAGCTAAAATTAGCATGTTTAAAGTGATTTTCATGCTTCCAGGGGCTCGGGAAGTTAATTAAATACCATTTGGAGGCATTTAATGTTCGAGCAAAAACGGCTGATTTTCGACAAAAGAGATAACACCCCCCCATTACGTCATGCTTCAGAAATGTGGAAAATGGTCCATTTTCAAATGTTTTATTTTTGAACGTCAGTTCACATTTGTAGGTGGATCATCAGTGTTAGAGCTAAAATTAGCATGTTTAAAGTGATTTTCATGCTTCCAGGGGCTCGGGAAGTGAAATAAATACCATTTGGAGGCATTTAATGTTCGAGCAAAAACGGCTGATTTTCGACAAAAGAGATAACACCCCCCCCATTACGTCATGCTTCAGAAATGTGGAAAATGGTCCGTTTTCAAATGTTTTATTTTTGAACGTCAGTTCACATTTGTAGGTGGATCATCAGTGTTAGAGCTAAAATTAGCATGTTTAAAGTGATTTTCATGCTTCCAGGGGCCCAAAACACAAGATTTATGGAATGGTTAAAAGTGCATGAAAATGGCCAATTTACTCACTCTGAGTTCTCAAAAAGGGTTTCTTCACCCCGGGAAGTTAATTAAATACCATTTGGAGGCATTTAATGTTCGAGCAAAAACGGCTGATTTTCGACAAAAGAGATAACACCCCCCCATTACGTCATGCTTCAGAAATGTGGAAAATGGTCCGTTTTCAAATGTTTTATTTTTGAACGTCAGTTCACATTTGTAGGTGGATCATCAGTGTTAGAGCTAAAATTAGCATGTTTAAAGTGATTTTCATGCTTCCAGGGGCTCGGGAAGTTAATTAAATACCATTTGGAGGCATTTAATGTTCGAGCAAAAACGGCTGATTTTCGACAAAAGAGATAACACCCCCCCATTACGTCATGCTTCAGAAATGTGGAAAATGGTCCGTTTTCAAATGTTTTATTTTTGAACGTCAGTTCACATTTGTAGGTGGATCATCAGTGTTAGAGCTAAAATTAGCATGTTTAAAGTGATTTTCATGCTTCCAGGGGCCCAAAACACAAGATTTATGGAATGGTTAAAAGTGCATGAAAATGGCCAATTTACTCACTCTGAGTTCTCAAAAAGGGTTTCTTCACCCCGGGAAGTTAATTAAATACCATTTGGAGGCATTTAATGTTCGAGCAAAAACGGCTGATTTTCGACAAAAGAGATAACACCCCCCCATTACGTCATGCTTCAGAAATGTGGAAAATGGTCTGTTTTCAAATGTTTTATTTTTGAACGTCAGTTCACATTTGTAGGTGGATCATCAGTGTTAGAGCTAAAATTAGCATGTTTAAAGTGATTTTCATGCTTCCAGGGGCTCGGGAAGGTAATTAAATACCATTTGGAGGCATTTAATGTTCGAGCAAAAACGGCTGATTTTCGACAAAAGAGATAACACCCCCCCATTACGTCATGCTTCAGAAATGTGGAAAATGGTCCGTTTTCAAATGTTTTATTTTTGCACGTCAGTTCACATTTGTAGGTGGATCATCAGTGTTAGAGCTAAAATTAGCATGTTTAAAGTGATTTTCATGCTTCCAGGGGCTCGGGAAGTTAATTAAATACCATTTGGAGGCATTTAATGTTCGAGCAAAAACGGCTGATTTTCGACAAAAGAGATAACACCCCCCCATTACATCATGCTTCAGAAATGTGGAAAATGGTCCGTTTTCAAATGTTTTATTTTTGAACGTCAGTTCACATTTGTAGGTGGATCATCAGTGTTAGAGCTAAAATTAGCATGTTTAAAGTGATTTTCATGCTTCCAGGGGCTCGGGAAGTGAAATAAATACCATTTGGAGGCATTTAATGTTCGAACAAAAACGGCTGATTTTCGGCAAAAGAGATAACACCCCCCATTACGTCATGCTTCAGAAATGTGGAAAATGGTCCGTTTTCAAATGTTTTATTTTTGAACGTCAGTTCACATTTGTAGGTGGATCATCAGTGTTAGAGCTAAAATTAGCATGTTTAAATTGATTTTCATGCTTCCAGGGGCCCAAAACACAAGATTTATGGAATGGTTAAAAGTGCATGAAAATGGCCAATTTACTCACTCTGAGTTCTCAAAAAGGGTTTCTTCACCCCGGGAAGTTAATTAAATACCATTTGGAGGCATTTAATGTTCGAGCAAAAACGGCTGATTTTCGACAAAAGAGATAACACCCCCCCATTACGTCATGCTTCAGAAATGTGGAAAATGGTCCGTTTTCAAATGTTTTATTTTTGAACGTCAGTTCAAATTTGTAGGTGGATCATCAGTGTTAGAGCTAAAATTAGCATGTTTAAAGTGATTTTCATGCTTCCAGGGGCTCGGGAAGTTAATTAAATACCATTTGGAGGCATTTAATGTTCGAGCAAAAACGGCTGATTTTCGACAAAAGAGATAACACCCCACCATTACGTCATGCTTCAGAAATGTGGAAAATGGTCCGTTTTCAAATGTTTTATTTTTGAACGTCAGTTCACATTTGTAGGTGGATCATCAGTGTTAGAGCTAAAATTAGCATGTTTAAAGTGATTTTCATGCTTCCAGGGGCTCGGGAAGTGAAATAAATACCATTTGGAGGCATTTAATGTTCGAGCAAAAACGGCTGATTTTCGACAAAAGAGATAACACCCTCCCATTACGTCATGCTTCAGAAATGTGGAAAATGGTCCGTTTTCAAATGTTTTATTTTTGAACGTCAGTTCACATTTGTAGGTGGATCATCAGTGTTAGAGCTAAAATTAGCATGTTTAAAGTGATTTTCATGCTTCCAGGGGCCCAAAACACAAGATTTATGGAATGGTTAAAAGTGCATGAAAATGGCCAATTTAATCACTCTGAGTTCTCAAAAAGGGTTTCTTCACCCCGGGAAGTTAATTAAATACCATTTGGAGGCATTTAATGTTCGAGCAAAAACGGCTGATTTTCGACAAAAGAGATAACACCCCCCCATTACGTCATGCTTCAGAAATGTGGAAAATGGTCCGTTTTCAAATGTTTTATTTTTGAACGTCAGTTCACATTTGTAGGTGGATCATCAGTGTTAGAGCTAAAATTAGCATGTTTAAAGTGATTTTCATGCTTCCAGGGGCTCGGGAAGTTAATTAAATACCATTTGGAGGCATTTAATGTTCGAGCAAAAACGGCTGATTTTCGACAAAAGAGATAACACCCCCCCATTACGTCATGCTTCAGAAATGTGGAAAATGGTCCGTTTTCAAATGTTTTATTTTTGAACGTCAGTTCACATTTGTAGGTGGATCATCAGTGTTAGAGCTAAAATTAGCATGTTTAAAGTGATTTTCATTCTTCCAGGGGCTCGGGAAGTGAAATAAATACCATTTGGAGGCATTTAATGTTCGAGCAAAAACGGCTGATTTTCGACAAAAGAGATAACACCCCCCCATTACGTCATGCTTCAGAAATGTGGAAAATGGTCCGTTTTCAAATGTTTTATTTTTGAACGTCAGTTCACATTTGTAGGTGGATCATCAGTGTTAGAGCTAAAATTAGCATGTTTAAAGTGATTTTCATGCTTCCAGGGGCCCAAAACACAAGATTTATGGAATGGTTAAAAGTGCATGAAAATGGCCAATTTACTCACTCTGAGTTCTCAAAAAGGGTTTCTTCACCCCGGGAAGTTAATTAAATACCATTTTGAGGCATTTAATGTTCGAGCAAAAACGGCTGATTTTCGACAAAAGATATAAAACACCCCCCCATTACGTCATGCTTCAGAAATGTGGAAAATGGTCCGTTTTCAAATGTTTTATTTTTGAACGTCAGTTCACATTTGTAGGTGGATCATCAGTGTTAGAGCTAAAATTAGCATGTTTAAAGTGATTTTCATGCTTCCAGGGGCTCGGGAAGTTAATTAAATACCATTTGGAGGCATTTAATGTTCGAGCAAAAACGGCTGATTTTCGACAAAAGAGATAACACCCCCCATTACGTCATGCTTCAGAAATGTGGAAAATGGTCCGTTTTCAAATGTTTTATTTTTGAACGTCAGTTCACATTTGTAGGTGGATCATCAGTGTTAGAGCTAAAATTAGCATGTTTAAAGTGATTTTCATGCTTCCAGGGGCCCATAACACAAGATTTATGGAATGGTTAAAAGTGCATGAAAATGGCCAATTTACTCACTCTGAGTTCTCAAAAAGGGTTTCTTCACCCCGGGAAGTTAATTAAATACCATTTGGAGGCATTTAATGTTCGAGCAAAAACGGCTGATTTTCGACAAAAGAGATAACACCCCCCCCATTACGTCATGCTTCAGAAATGTGGAAAATGGTCCGTTTTCAAATGTTTTATTTTTGAACGTCAGTTCACATTTGTAGGTGGATCATCAGTGTTAGAGCTAAAATTAGCATGTTTAAAGTGATTTTCATGCTTCCAGGGGCTCGGGAAGTTAATTAAATACCATTTGGAGGCATTTAATGTTCGAGCAAAAACGGCTGATTTTCGACAAAAGAGATAACACCCCCCCCATTACGTCATGCTTCAGAAATGTGGAAAATGGTCCGTTTTCAAATGTTTTATTTTTGAACGTCAGTTCACATTTGTAGGTGGATCATCAGTGTTAGAGCTAAAATTAGCATGTTTAAAGTGATTTTCATGCTTCCAGGGGCCCAAAACGAAAGATTTATGGAATGGTTAAAAGTGCATGAAAATGGCCAATTTACTCACTCTGAGTTCTCAAAAAGGGTTTCTTCACCCCGGGAAGTTAATTAAATACCATTTGGAGGCATTTAATGTTCGAGCAAAAACGGCTGATTTTCGACAAAAGAGATAACACCCCCCCATTACGTCATGCTTCAGAAATGTGGAAAATGGTCCGTTTTCAAATGTTTTATTTTTGAACGTCAGTTCACATTTGTAGGTGAATCATCAGTGTTAGAGCTAAAATTAGCATGTTTAAAGTGATTTTCATGCTTCCAGGGGCTCGGGAAGTGAAATAAATACCATTTGGAGGCATTTAATGTTCAAGCAAAAACGGCTGATTTTCGACAAAAGAGATAACACCCCCCATTACGTCATGCTTCAGAAATGTGGAAAATGGTCCGTTTTCAAATGTTTTATTTTTGAACGTCAGTTCACATTTGTAGGTGGATCATCAGTGTTAGAGCTAAAATTAGCATGTTTAAAGTGATTTTCATGCTTCCAGGGGCTCGGGAAGTTAATTAAATACCATTTGGAGGCATTTAATGTTCGAGCAAAAACGGCTGATTTTCGACAAAAGAGATAACACCCCCCCCATTACGTCATGCTTCAGAAATGTGGAAAATGGTCCGTTTTCAAATGTTTTATTTTTGAACGTCAGTTCACATTTGTAGGTGGATCATCAGTGTTAGAGCTAAAATTAGCATGTTTAAAGTGATTTTCATGCTTCCAGGGGCCCAAAACACAAGATTTATGGAATGGTTAAAAGTGCATGAAAATGGCCAATTTACTCACTCTGAGTTCTCAAAAAGGGTTTCTTCACCCCGGGAAGTTAATTAAATACCATTTGGAGGCATTTAATGTTCAAGCAAAAACGGCTGATTTTCGACAAAAGAGATAACACCCCCCCATTACGTCATGCTTCAGAAATGTGGAAAATGGTCCGTTTTCAAATGTTTTATTTTTGAACGTCAGTTCACATTTGTAGGTGGATCATCAGTGTTAGAGCTAAAATTAGCATGTTTAAAGTGATTTTCATGCTTCCAGGGGCTCGGGAAGTTAATTAAATACCATTTGGAGGCATTTAATGTTCGAGCAAAAACGGCTGATTTTCGACAAAAGAGATAACACCCCCCCATTACGTCATGCTTCAGAAATGTGGAAAATGGTCCGTTTTCAAATGTTTTATTTTTGAACGTCAGTTCACATTTGTAGGTGGATCATCAGTGTTAGAGCTTAAATTAGCATGTTTAAAGTGATTTTCATGCTTCCAGGGGCTCGGGAAGTGAAATAAATACCATTTGGAGGCATTTAATGTTCGAGCAAAAACGGCTGATTTTCGACAAAAGAGATAACACCCCCCCATTACGTCATGCTTCAGAAATGTGGAAAATGGTCCGTTTTCAAATGTTTTATTTTTGAACGTCAGTTCACATTTGTAGGTGGATCATCAGTGTTAGAGCTAAAATTAGCATGTTTAAAGTGATTTTCATGCTTCCAGGGGCCCAAAACACAAGATTTATGGAATGGTTAAAAGTGCATGAAAATGGCCAATTTACTCACTCTGAGTTCTCAAAAAGGGTTTCTTCACCCCGGGAAGTTAATTAAATACTATTTGGAGGCATTTAATGTTCGAGCAAAAACGGCTGATTTTCGACAAAAGAGATAACACCCCCCCATTACGTCATGCTTCAGAAATGTGGAAAATGGTCCGTTTTCAAATGTTTTATTTTTGAACGTCAGTTCACATTTGTAGGTGGATCATCAGTGTTAGAGCTAAAATTAGCATGTTTTAAGTGATTTTCATGCTTCCAGGGGCTCGGGAAGTTAATTAAATACCATTTGGAGGCATTTAATGTTCGAGCAAAAACGGCTGATTTTCGACAAAAGAGATAACACCCCCCCCATTACGTCATGCTTCAGAAATGTGGAAAATGGTCCGTTTTCAAATGTTTTATTTTTGAACGTCAGTTCACATTTGTAGGTGGATCATCAGTGTTAGAGCTAAAATTAGCATGTTTAAAGTGATTTTCATGCTTCCAGGGGCCCAAAACACAAGATTTATGGAATGGTTAAAAGTGCATGAAAATGGCCAATTTACTCACTCTGAGTTCTCAAAAAGGGTTTCTTCACCCCGGGAAGTTAATTAAATACCATTTGGAGGTATTTAATGTTCGAGCAAAAACGGCTGATTTTCGACAAAAGAGATAACACCCCCCCATTACGTCATGCTTCAGAAATGTGGAAAATGGTCCGTTTTCAAATGTTTTATTTTTGAACGTCAGTTCACATTTGTAGGTGGATCATCAGTGTTAGAGCTAAAATTAGCATGTTTAAAGTGATTTTCATGCTTCCAGGGGCTCGGGAAGTTAATTAAATACCATTTGGAGGCATTTAATGTTCGAGCAAAAACTGCTGATTTTCGACAAAAGAGATAACACCCCCCCATTACGTCATGCTTCAGAAATGTGGAAAATGGTCCATTTTCAAATGTTTTATTTTTGAACGTCAGTTCACATTTGTAGGTGGATCATCAGTGTTAGAGCTAAAATTAGCATGTTTAAAGTGATTTTCATGCTTCCAGGGGCCCAAAACACAAGATTTATGGAATGGTTAAAAGTGCATGAAAATGGCCAATTTACTCACTCTGAGTTCTCAAAAAGGGTTTCTTCACCCCGGGAAGTTAATTAAATACCATTTGGAGGCATTTAATGTTCGAGCAAAAACGGCTGATTTTCGACAAAAGAGATAACACCCCCCCATTACTTCATGCTTCAGAAATGTGGAAAATGGTCCGTTTTCAAATGTTTTATTTTTGAACGTCAGTTCACATTTGTAGGTGGATCATCAGTGTTAGAGCTAAAATTAGCATGTTTAAAGTGATTTTCATGCTTCCAGGGGCCCAAAACACAAGATTTATGGAATGGTTAAAAGTGCATGAAAATGGCCAATTTACTCACTCTGAGTTCTCAAAAAGGGTTTCTTCACCCCGGGAAGTTAATTAAATACCATTTGGAGGCATTTAATGTTCGAGCAAAAACGGCTGATTTTCGACAAAAGAGATAACACCCCCCCATTACGTCATGCTTCAGAAATGTGGAAAATGGTCCGTTTTCAAATGTTTTATTTTTGAACGTCAGTTCACATTTGTAGGTGGATCATCAGTGTTAGAGCTAAAATTAGCATGTTTAAAGTGATTTTCATGCTTCCAGGGGCTCGGGAAGTGAAATAAATACCATTTGGAGGCATTTAATGTTCGAGCAAAAACGGCTGATTTTCGACAAAAGAGATAACACCCCCCCATTACGTCATGCTTCAGAAATCTGGAAAATGGTCCGTTTTCAAATGTTTTATTTTTGAACGTCAGTTCACATTTGTAGGTGGATCATCAGTGTTAGAGCTAAAATTAGCATGTTTAAAGTGATTTTCATGCTTCCAGGGGCCCAAAACACAAGATTTATGGAATGGTTAAAAGTGCATGAAAATGGCCAATTTACTCACTCTGAGTTCTCAAAAAGGGTTTCTTCACCCCGGGAAGTTAATTAAATACCATTTGGAGGCATTTAATGTTCGAGCAAAAACGGCTGATTTTCGACAAAAGAGATAACACCCCCCCATTACGTCATGCTTCAGAAATGTGGAAAATGGTCCGTTTTCAAATGTTTTATTTTTGAACGTCAGTTCACATTTGTAGGTGGATCATCAGTGTTAGAGCTAAAATTAGCATGTTTAAAGTGATTTTCATGCTTCCAGGGGCTCAGGAAGTTAATTAAATACCATTTGGAGGCATTTAATGTTCGAGCAAAAACGGCTGATTTTCGACAAAAGAGATAACACCCCCCCATTACGTCATGCTTCAGAAATGTGGAAAATGGTCCGTTTTCAAATGTTTTATTTTTGAACGTCAGTTCACATTTGTAGGTGGATCATCAGTGTTAGAGCTGAAATTAGCATGTTTAAAGTGATTTTCATGCTTCCAGGGGCCCAAAACACAAGATTTATGGAATGGTTAAAAGTGCATGAAAATGGCCAATTTACTCACTCTGAGTTCTCAAAAAGGGTTTCTTCACCCCGGGAAGTTAATTAAATACCATTTGGAGGCATTTAATGTTCGAGCAAAAATGGCTGATTTTCGACAAAAGAGATAACACCCCCCCATTACGTCATGCTTCAGAAATGTGGAAAATGGTCCGTTTTCAAATGTTTTATTTTTGAACGTCAGTTCACATTTGTAGGTGGATCATCAGTGTTAGAGCTAAAATTAGCATGTTTAAAGTGATTTTCATGCTTCCAGGGGCTCGGGAAGTTAATTAAATACCATTTGGAGGCATTTAATGTTCGAGCAAAAACGGCTGATTTTCGACAAAAGAGATAACACCCCCCCATTACGTCATGCTTCAGAAATGTGGAAAATGGTCCGTTTTCAAATGTTTTATTTTTGAACGTCAGTTCACATTTGTAGGTGGATCATCAGTGTTAGGGCTAAAATTAGCATGTTTAAAGTGATTTTCATGCTTCCAGGGGCCCAAAACACAAGATTTATGGAATGGTTAAAAGTGCATGAAAATGGCCAATTTACTCACTCTGAGTTCTCAAAAAGGGTTTCTTCACCCCGGGAAGTTAATTAAATACCATTTGGAGGCATTTAATGTTCGAGCAAAAACGGCTGATTTTCGACAAAAGAGATAACACCCCCCCATTACGTCATGCTTCAGAAATGTGGAAAATGGTCCGTTTTCAAATGTTTTATTTTTGAATGTCAGTTCACATTTGTAGGTGGATCATCAGTGTTAGAGCTAAAATTAGCATGTTTAAAGTGATTTTCATGCTTCCAGGGGCTCGGGAAGTTAATTAAATACCATTTGGAGGCATTTAATGTTCGAGCAAAAACGGCTGATTTTCGACAAAAGAGATAACACCCCCCCATTACGTCATGCTTCAGAAATGTGGAAAATGGTCCGTTTTCAAATGTTTTATTTTTGAACGTCAGTTCACATTTGTAGGTGGATCATCAGTGTTAGAGCTAAAATTAGCATGTTTAAAGTGATTTTCATGCTTCCAGGGGCCCAAAACGAAAGATTTATGGAATGGTTAAAAGTGCATGAAAATGGCCAATTTACTCACTCTGAGTTCTCAAAAAGGGTTTCTTCACCCCGGGAAGTTAATTAAATACCATTTGGAGGCATTTAATGTTCGAGCAAAAACGGCTGATTTTCGACAAAAGAGATAACACCCCCCCATTACGTCATGCTTCAGAAATGTGGAAAATGGTCCGTTTTCAAATGTTTTATTTTTGAACGTCAGTTCACATTTGTAGGTGAATCATCAGTGTTAGAGCTAAAATTAGCATGTTTAAAGTGATTTTCATGCTTCCAGGGGCTCGGGAAGTGAAATAAATACCATTTGGAGGCATTTAATGTTCAAGCAAAAACGGCTGATTTTCGACAAAAGAGATAACACCCCCCATTACGTCATGCTTCAGAAATGTGGAAAATGGTCCGTTTTCAAATGTTTTATTTTTGAACGTCAGTTCACATTTGTAGGTGGATCATCAGTGTTAGAGCTAAAATTAGCATGTTTAAAGTGATTTTCATGCTTCCAGGGGCTCGGGAAGTTAATTAAATACCATTTGGAGGCATTTAATGTTCGAGCAAAAACGGCTGATTTTCGACAAAAGAGATAACACCCCCCCCATTACGTCATGCTTCAGAAATGTGGAAAATGGTCCGTTTTCAAATGTTTTATTTTTGAACGTCAGTTCACATTTGTAGGTGGATCATCAGTGTTAGAGCTAAAATTAGCATGTTTAAAGTGATTTTCATGCTTCCAGGGGCCCAAAACACAAGATTTATGGAATGGTTAAAAGTGCATGAAAATGGCCAATTTACTCACTCTGAGTTCTCAAAAAGGGTTTCTTCACCCCGGGAAGTTAATTAAATACCATTTGGAGGCATTTAATGTTCGAGCAAAAACGGCTGATTTTCGACAAAAGAGATAACACCCCCCCATTACGTCATGCTTCAGAAATGTGGAAAATGGTCCGTTTTCAAATGTTTTATTTTTGAACGTCAGTTCACATTTGTAGGTGGATCATCAGTGTTAGAGCTAAAATTAGCATGTTTAAAGTGATTTTCATGCTTCCAGGGGCTCGGGAAGTTAATTAAATACCATTTGGAGGCATTTAATGTTCGAGCAAAAACGGCTGATTTTCGACAAAAGAGATAACACCCCCCCATTACGTCATGCTTCAGAAATGTGGAAAATGGTCCGTTTTCAAATGTTTTATTTTTGAACGTCAGTTCACATTTGTAGGTGGATCATCAGTGTTAGAGCTAAAATTAGCATGTTTAAAGTGATTTTCATGCTTCCAGGGGCTCGGGAAGTGAAATAAATACCATTTGGAGGCATTTAATGTTCGAGCAAAAACGGCTGATTTTCGACAAAAGAGATAACACCCCCCCATTACGTCATGCTTCAGAAATGTGGAAAATGGTCCGTTTTCAAATGTTTTATTTTTGAACGTCAGTTCACATTTGTAGGTGGATCATCAGTGTTAGAGCTAAAATTAGCATGTTTAAAGTGATTTTCATGCTTCCAGGGGCCCAAAACACAAGATTTATGGAATGGTTAAAAGTGCATGAAAATGGCCAATTTACTCACTCTGAGTTCTCAAAAAGGGTTTCTTCACCCCGGGAAGTTAATTAAATACTATTTGGAGGCATTTAATGTTCGAGCAAAAACGGCTGATTTTCGACAAAAGAGATAACACCCCCCCATTACGTCATGCTTCAGAAATGTGGAAAATGGTCCGTTTTCAAATGTTTTATTTTTGAACGTCAGTTCACATTTGTAGGTGGATCATCAGTGTTAGAGCTAAAATTAGCATGTTTGAAGTGATTTTCATGCTTCCAGGGGCTCGGGAAGTTAATTAAATACCATTTGGAGGCATTTAATGTTCGAGCAAAAACGGCTGATTTTCGACAAAAGAGATAACACCCCCCCCATTACGTCATGCTTCAGAAATGTGGAAAATGGTCCGTTTTCAAATGTTTTATTTTTGAACGTCAGTTCACATTTGTAGGTGGATCATCAGTGTTAGAGCTAAAATTAGCATGTTTAAAGTGATTTTCATGCTTCCAGGGGCCCAAAACATAAGATTTATGGAATGGTTAAAAGTGCATGAAAATGGCCAATTTACTCACTCTGAGTTCTCAAAAAGGGTTTCTTCACCCCGGGAAGTTAATTAAATACCATTTGGAGGTATTTAATGTTCGAGCAAAAACGGCTGATTTTCGACAAAAGAGATAACACCCCCCCATTACGTCATGCTTCAGAAATGTGGAAAATGGTCCGTTTTCAAATGTTTTATTTTTGAACGTCAGTTCACATTTGTAGGTGGATCATCAGTGTTAGAGCTAAAATTAGCATGTTTAAAGTGATTTTCATGCTTCCAGGGGCTCGGGAAGTTAATTAAATACCATTTGGAGGCATTTAATGTTCGAGCAAAAACTGCTGATTTTCGACAAAAGAGATAACACCCCCCCATTACGTCATGCTTCAGAAATGTGGAAAATGGTCCATTTTCAAATGTTTTATTTTTGAACGTCAGTTCACATTTGTAGGTGGATCATCAGTGTTAGAGCTAAAATTAGCATGTTTAAAGTGATTTTCATGCTTCCAGGGGCCCAAAACACAAGATTTATGGAATGGTTAAAAGTGCATGAAAATGGCCAATTTACTCACTCTGAGTTCTCAAAAAGGGTTTCTTCACCCCGGGAAGTTAATTAAATACCATTTGGAGGCATTTAATGTTCGAGCAAAAACGGCTGATTTTCGACAAAAGAGATAACACCCCCCCATTACTTCATGCTTCAGAAATGTGGAAAATGGTCCGTTTTCAAATGTTTTATTTTTGAACGTCAGTTCACATTTGTAGGTGGATCATCAGTGTTAGAGCTAAAATTAGCATGTTTAAAGTGATTTTCATGCTTCCAGGGGCCCAAAACACAAGATTTATGGAATGGTTAAAAGTGCATGAAAATGGCCAATTTACTCACTCTGAGTTCTCAAAAAGGGTTTCTTCACCCCGGGAAGTTAATTAAATACCATTTGGAGGCATTTAATGTTCGAGCAAAAACGGCTGATTTTCGACAAAAGAGATAACACCCCCCCATTACGTCATGCTTCAGAAATGTGGAAAATGGTCCGTTTTCAAATGTTTTATTTTTGAACGTCAGTTCACATTTGTAGGTGGATCATCAGTGTTAGAGCTAAAATTAGCATGTTTAAAGTGATTTTCATGCTTCCAGGGGCTCGGGAAGTGAAATAAATACCATTTGGAGGCATTTAATGTTCGAGCAAAAACGGCTGATTTTCGACAAAAGAGATAACACCCCCCCATTACGTCATGCTTCAGAAATCTGGAAAATGGTCCGTTTTCAAATGTTTTATTTTTGAACGTCAGTTCACATTTGTAGGTGGATCATCAGTGTTAGAGCTAAAATTAGCATGTTTAAAGTGATTTTCATGCTTCCAGGGGCCCAAAACACAAGATTTATGGAATGGTTAAAAGTGCATGAAAATGGCCAATTTACTCACTCTGAGTTCTCAAAAAGGGTTTCTTCACCCCGGGAAGTTAATTAAATACCATTTGGAGGCATTTAATGTTCGAGCAAAAACGGCTGATTTTCGACAAAAGAGATAACACCCCCCCATTACGTCATGCTTCAGAAATGTGGAAAATGGTCCGTTTTCAAATGTTTTATTTTTGAACGTCAGTTCACATTTGTAGGTGGATCATCAGTGTTAGAGCTAAAATTAGCATGTTTAAAGTGATTTTCATGCTTCCAGGGGCTCAGGAAGTTAATTAAATACCATTTGGAGGCATTTAATGTTCGAGCAAAAACGGCTGATTTTCGACAAAAGAGATAACACCCCCCATTACGTCATGCTTCAGAAATGTGGAAAATGGTCCGTTTTCAAATGTTTTATTTTTGAACGTCAGTTCACATTTGTAGGTGGATCATCAGTGTTAGAGCTGAAATTAGCATGTTTAAAGTGATTTTCATGCTTCCAGGGGCCCAAAACACAAGATTTATGGAATGGTTAAAAGTGCATGAAAATGGCCAATTTACTCACTCTGAGTTCTCAAAAAGGGTTTCTTCACCCCGGGAAGTTAATTAAATACCATTTGGAGGCATTTAATGTTCGAGCAAAAATGGCTGATTTTCGACAAAAGAGATAACACCCCCCCATTACGTCATGCTTCAGAAATGTGGAAAATGGTCCGTTTTCAAATGTTTTATTTTTGAACGTCAGTTCACATTTGTAGGTGGATCATCAGTGTTAGAGCTAAAATTAGCATGTTTAAAGTGATTTTCATGCTTCCAGGGGCTCGGGAAGTTAATTAAATACCATTTGGAGGCATTTAATGTTCGAGCAAAAACGGCTGATTTTCGACAAAAGAGATAACACCCCCCCATTACGTCATGCTTCAGAAATGTGGAAAATGGTCCGTTTTCAAATGTTTTATTTTTGAACGTCAGTTCACATTTGTAGGTGGATCATCAGTGTTAGGGCTAAAATTAGCATGTTTAAAGTGATTTTCATGCTTCCAGGGGCCCAAAACACAAGATTTATGGAATGGTTAAAAGTGCATGAAAATGGCCAATTTACTCACTCTGAGTTCTCAAAAAGGGTTTCTTCACCCCGGGAAGTTAATTAAATACCATTTGGAGGCATTTAATGTTCGAGCAAAAACGGCTGATTTTCGACAAAAGAGATAACACCCCCCCATTACGTCATGCTTCAGAAATGTGGAAAATGGTCCGTTTTCAAATGTTTTATTTTTGAATGTCAGTTCACATTTGTAGGTGGATCATCAGTGTTAGAGCTAAAATTAGCATGTTTAAAGTGATTTTCATGCTTCCAGGGGCTCGGGAAGTTAATTAAATACCATTTGGAGGCATTTAATGTTCGAGCAAAAACGGCTGATTTTCGACAAAAGAGATAACACCCCCCCATTACGTCATGCTTCAGAAATGTGGAAAATGGTCCGTTTTCAAATGTTTTATTTTTGAACGTCAGTTCACATTTGTAGGTGGATCATCAGTGTTAGAGCTAAAATTAGCATGTTTAAAGTGATTTTCATGCTTCCAGGGGCCCAAAACACAAGATTTATGGAATGGTTAAAAGTGCATGAAAATGGCCAATTTACTCACTCTGAGTTCTCAAAAAGGGTTTCTTCACCCCGGGAAGTTAATTAAATACCATTTGGAGGCATTTAATGTTCGAGCAAAAACGGCTGATTTTCGACAAAAGAGATAACACCCCCCCATTACGTCATGCTTCAGAAATGTGGAAAATGGTCCGTTTTCAAATGTTTTATTTTTGAACGTCAGTTCACATTTGTAGGTGGATCATCAGTGTTAGAGCTAAAATTAGCATGTTTAAAGTGATTTTCATGCTTCCAGGGGCTCGGGAAGTTAATTAAATACCATTTGGAGGCATTTAATGTTCGAGCAAAAACGGCCGATTTTCGACAAAAGAGATAACACCCCCCCGTTACGTCATGCTTCAGAAATGTGGAAAATGGTCCGTTTTCAAATGTTTTATTTTTGAACGTCAGTTCACATTTGTAGGTGGATCATCAGTGTTAGAGCTAAAATTAGCATGTTTAAAGTGATTTTCATGCTTCCAGGGGCTCGGGAAGTTAATTAAATACCATTTGGAGGCATTTAATGTTCGAGCAAAAACGGCTGATTTTCGACAAAAGAGATAACACCCCCCCATTACGTCATGCTTCAGAAATGTGGAAAATGGTCCGTTTTCAAATGTTTTATTTTTGAACGTCAGTTCACATTTGTAGGTGGATCATCAGTGTTAGAGCTAAAATTAGCATGTTTAAAGTGATTTTCATGCTTCCAGGGGCCCAAAACACAAGATTTATGGAATGGTTAAAAGTGCATGAAAATGGCCAATTTACTCACTCTGAGTTCTCAAAAAGGGTTTCTTCACCGCGGGAAGTTAATTAAATACCATTTGGAGGCATTTAATGTTCGAGCAAAAATGGCTGATTTTCGACAAAAGAGATAACACCCCCCCATTACGTCATGCTTCAGAAATGTGGAAAATGGTCCGTTTTCAAATGTTTTATTTTTGAACGTCAGTTCACATTTGTAGGTGGATCATCAGTGTTAGAGCTAAAATTAGCATGTGTAAAGTGATTTTCATGCTTCCAGGGGCTCGGGAAGTTAATTAAATACCATTTGGAGGCATTTAATGTTCGAGCAAAAACGGCTGATTTTCGACAAAAGAGATAACACCCCCCCCATTACGTCATGCTTCAGAAATGTGGAAAATGGTCCGTTTTCAAATGTTTTATTTTTGAACGTCAGTTCACATTTGTAGGTGGATCATCAGTGTTAGAGCTAAAATTAGCATGTTTAAAGTGATTTTCATGCTTCCAGGGGCCCAAAACACAAGATTTATGGAATGGTTAAAAGTGCATGAAAATGGCCAATTTACTCACTCTGAGTTCTCAAAAAGGGTTTCTTCACCCCGGGAAGTTAATTAAATACCATTTGGAGGCATTTAATGTTCGAGCAAAAACGGCTGATTTTCGACAAAAGAGATAAAACCCCCCCATTACGTCATGCTTCAGAAATGTGGAAAATGGTCCGTTTTCAAATGTTTTATTTTTGAACGTCAGTTCACATTTGTAGGTGGATCATCAGTGTTAGAGCTAAAATTTGCATGTTTAAAGTATTTTTCATGCTTCCAGGGGCTCGGGAAGTGAAATAAATACCATTTGGAGGCATTTAATGTTCGAGCAAAAACGGCTGATTTTCGACAAGAGAGATAACACCCCCCCATTACGTCATGCTTCAGAAATGTGGAAAATGGTCCGTTTTCAAATGTTTTATTTTTGAACGTTAGTTCACATTTGTAGGTGGATCATCAGTGTTAGAGCTAAAATTAGCATGTTTAAAGTGATTTTCATGCTTCCAGGGGCCCAAAACACAAGATTTATGGAATGGTTAAAAGTGCATGAAAATGGCCAATTTACTCACTCTGAGTTCTCAAAAAGGGTTTCTTCACCCCGGGAAGTTAATTAAATACCATTTGGAGGCATTTAATGTTCGAGCAAAAACGGCTGATTTTCGACAAAAGAGATAACACCCCCCCATTACGTCATGCTTCAGAAATGTGGAAAATGGTCCGTTTTCAAATGTTTTATTTTTGAACGTCAGTTCACATTTGTAGGTGGATCATCAGTGTTAGAGCTAAAATTAGCATGTTTAAAGTGATTTTCATGCTTCCAGGGGCCCAAAACACAAGATTTATGGAATGGTTAAAAGTGCATGAAAATGGCCAATTTACTCACTCTGAGTTCTCAAAAAGGGTTTCTTCACCCCGGGAAGTTAATTAAATACCATTTGGAGGCATTTAATGTTCGAGCAAAAACGGCTGATTTTCGACAAAAGAGATAACACCCCCCCATTACGTCATGCTTCAGAAATGTGGAAAATGGTCCGTTTTCAAATGTTTTATTTTTGAACGTCAGTTCACATTTGTAGGTGGATCATCAGTGTTAGAGCTAAAATTAGCATGTTTAAAGTGATTTTCATGCTTCCAGGGGCTCGGGAAGTTAATTAAATACCATTTGGAGGCATTTAATGTTCGAGCAAAAACGGCCGATTTTCGACAAAAGAGATAACACCCCCCCGTTACGTCATGCTTCAGAAATGTGGAAAATGGTCCGTTTTCAAATGTTTTATTTTTGAACGTCAGTTCACATTTGTAGGTGGATCATCAGTGTTAGAGCTAAAATTAGCATGTTTAAAGTGATTTTCATGCTTCCAGGGGCTCGGGAAGTTAATTAAATACCATTTGGAGGCATTTAATGTTCGAGCAAAAACGGCTGATTTTCGACAAAAGAGATAACACCCCCCCATTACGTCATGCTTCAGAAATGTGGAAAATGGTCCGTTTTCAAATGTTTTATTTTTGAACGTCAGTTCACATTTGTAGGTGGATCATCAGTGTTAGAGCTAAAATTAGCATGTTTAAAGTGATTTTCATGCTTCCAGGGGCCCAAAACACAAGATTTATGGAATGGTTAAAAGTGCATGAAAATGGCCAATTTACTCACTCTGAGTTCTCAAAAAGGGTTTCTTCACCCCGGGAAGTTAATTAAATACCATTTGGAGGCATTTAATGTTCGAGCAAAAACGGCTGATTTTCGACAAAAGAGATAACACCCCCCCATTACGTCATGCTTCAGAAATGTGGAAAATGGTCCGTTTTCAAATGTTTTATTTTTGAACGTCAGTTCACATTTGTAGGTGGATCATCAGTGTTAGAGCTAAAATTAGCATGTTTAAAGTGATTTTCATGCTTCCAGGGGCTCGGGAAGTTAATTAAATACCATTTGGAGGCATTTAATGTTCGAGCAAAAACGGCTGATTTTCGACAAAAGAGATAAAACCCCCCCATTACGTCATGCTTCAGAAATGTGGAAAATGGTCCGTTTTCAAATGTTTTATTTTTGAACGTCAGTTCACATTTGTAGGTGGATCATCAGTGTTAGAGCTAAAATTTGCATGTTTAAAGTATTTTTCATGCTTCCAGGGGCTCGGGAAGTGAAATAAATACCATTTGGAGGCATTTAATGTTCGAGCAAAAACGGCTGATTTTCGACAAGAGAGATAACACCCCCCCATTACGTCATGCTTCAGAAATGTGGAAAATGGTCCGTTTTCAAATGTTTTATTTTTGAACGTTAGTTCACATTTGTAGGTGGATCATCAGTGTTAGAGCTAAAATTAGCATGTTTAAAGTGATTTTCATGCTTCCAGGGGCCCAAAACACAAGATTTATGGAATGGTTAAAAGTGCATGAAAATGGCCAATTTACTCACTCTGAGTTCTCAAAAAGGGTTTCTTCACCCCGGGAAGTTAATTAAATACCATTTGGAGGCATTTAATGTTCGAGCAAAAACGGCTGATTTTCGACAAAAGAGATAACACCCCCCCATTACGTCATGCTTCAGAAATGTGGAAAATGGTCCGTTTTCAAATGTTTTATTTTTGAACGTCAGTTCACATTTGTAGGTGGATCATCAGTGTTAGAGCTAAAATTAGCATGTTTAAAGTGATTTTCATGCTTCCAGGGGCCCAAAACACAAGATTTATGGAATGGTTAAAAGTGCATGAAAATGGCCAATTTACTCACTCTGAGTTCTCAAAAAGGGTTTCTTCACCCCGGGAAGTTAATTAAATACCATTTGGAGGCATTTAATGTTCGAGCAAAAACGGCTGATTTTCGACAAAAGAGATAACACCCCCCCATTACGTCATGCTTCAGAAATGTGGAAAATGGTCCGTTTTCAAATGTTTTATTTTTGAACGTCAGTTCACATTTGTAGGTGGATCATCAGTGTTAGAGCTAAAATTAGCATGTTTAAAGTGATTTTCATGCTTCCAGGGGCTCGGGAAGTTAATTAAATACCATTTGGAGGCATTTAATGTTCGAGCAAAAACGGCCGATTTTCGACAAAAGAGATAACACCCCCCCGTTACGTCATGCTTCAGAAATGTGGAAAATGGTCCGTTTTCAAATGTTTTATTTTTGAACGTCAGTTCACATTTGTAGGTGGATCATCAGTGTTAGAGCTAAAATTAGCATGTTTAAAGTGATTTTCATGCTTCCAGGGGCTCGGGAAGTTAATTAAATACCATTTGGAGGCATTTAATGTTCGAGCAAAAACGGCTGATTTTCGACAAAAGAGATAACACCCCCCCATTACGTCATGCTTCAGAAATGTGGAAAATGGTCCGTTTTCAAATGTTTTATTTTTGAACGTCAGTTCACATTTGTAGGTGGATCATCAGTGTTAGAGCTAAAATTAGCATGTTTAAAGTGATTTTCATGCTTCCAGGGGCCCAAAACACAAGATTTATGGAATGGTTAAAAGTGCATGAAAATGGCCAATTTACTCACTCTGAGTTCTCAAAAAGGGTTTCTTCACCCCGGGAAGTTAATTAAATACCATTTGGAGGCATTTAATGTTCGAGCAAAAACGGCTGATTTTCGACAAAAGAGATAACACCCCCCCATTACGTCATGCTTCAGAAATGTGGAAAATGGTCCGTTTTCAAATGTTTTATTTTTGAACGTCAGTTCACATTTGTAGGTGGATCATCAGTGTTAGAGCTAAAATTAGCATGTTTAAAGTGATTTTCATGCTTCCAGGGGCTCGGGAAGTTAATTAAATACCATTTGGAGGCATTTAATGTTCGAGCAAAAACGGCTGATTTTCGACAAAAGAGATAACACCCCACCATTACGTCATGCTTCAGAAATGTGGAAAATGGTCCGTTTTCAAATGTTTTATTTTTGAACGTCAGTTCACATTTGTAGGTGGATCATCAGTGTTAGAGCTAAAATTAGCATGTTTAAAGTGATTTTCATGCTTCCAGGGGCTCGGGAAGTGAAATAAATACCATTTGGAGGCATTTAATGTTCGAGCAAAAACGGCTGATTTTCGACAAAAGAGATAACACCCTCCCATTACGTCATGCTTCAGAAATGTGGAAAATGGTCCGTTTTCAAATGTTTTATTTTTGAACGTCAGTTCACATTTGTAGGTGGATCATCAGTGTTAGAGCTAAAATTAGCATGTTTAAAGTGATTTTCATGCTTCCAGGGGCTCAAAACACAAGATTTATGGAATGGTTAAAAGTGCATGAAAATGGCCAATTTAATCACTCTGAGTTCCCAAAAAGGGTTTCTTCACCCCGGGAAGTTAATTAAATACCATTTGGAGGCATTTAATGTTCGAGCAAAAACGGCTGATTTTCGACAAAAGAGATAACACCCCCCCATTACGTCATGCTTCAGAAATGTGGAAAATGGTCCGTTTTCAAATGTTTTATTTTTGAACGTCAGTTCACATTTGTAGGTGGATCATCAGTGTTAGAGCTAAAATTAGCATGTTTAAAGTGATTTTCATGCTTCCAGGGGCTCGGGAAGTTAATTAAATACCATTTGGAGGCATTTAATGTTCGAGCAAAAACGGCTGATTTTCGACAAAAGAGATAACACCCCCCCATTACGTCATGCTTCAGAAATGTGGAAAATGGTCCGTTTTCAAATGTTTTATTTTTGAACGTCAGTTCACATTTGTAGGTGGATCATCAGTGTTAGAGCTAAAATTAGCATGTTTAAAGTGATTTTCATTCTTCCAGGGGCTCGGGAAGTGAAATAAATACCATTTGGAGGCATTTAATGTTCGAGCAAAAACGGCTGATTTTCGACAAAAGAGATAACACCCCCCCATTACGTCATGCTTCAGAAATGTGGAAAATGGTCCGTTTTCAAATGTTTTATTTTTGAACGTCAGTTCACATTTGTAGGTGGATCATCAGTGTTAGAGCTAAAATTAGCATGTTTAAAGTGATTTTCATGCTTCCAGGGGCCCATAACACAAGATTTATGGAATGGTTAAAAGTGCATGAAAATGGCCAATTTACTCACTCTGAGTTCTCAAAAAGGGTTTCTTCACCCCGGGAAGTTAATTAAATACCATTTGGAGGCATTTAATGTTCGAGCAAAAACGGCTGATTTTCGACAAAAGAGATAACACCCCCCCCATTACGTCATGCTTCAGAAATGTGGAAAATGGTCCGTTTTCAAATGTTTTATTTTTGAACGTCAGTTCACATTTGTAGGTGGATCATCAGTGTTAGAGCTAAAATTAGCATGTTTATAGTGATTTTCATGCTTCCAGGGGCTCGGGAAGTTAATTAAATACCATTTGGAGGCATTTAATGTTCGAGTAAAAACGGCTGATTTTCGACAAAAGAGATAACACCCCCCCATTACGTCATGCTTCAGAAATGTGGAAAATGGTCCGTTTTCAAATGTTTTATTTTTGAACGTCAGTTCACATTTGTAGGTGGATCATCAGTGTTAGAGCTAAAATTAGCATGTTTAAAGTGATTTTCATGCTTCCAGGGGCCCAAAACACAAGATTTATGAAATGGTTAAAAGTGCATGAAAATGGCCAATTTACTCACTCTGAGTTCTCAAAAAGGGTTTCTTCACCCCGGGAAGTTAATTAAATACCATTTGGAGGCATTTAATGTTCGAGCAAAAACGGCTGATTTTCGACAAAAGAGAGAACACCCCCCCATTACGTCATGCTTCAGAAATGTGGAAAATGGTCCGTTCTCAAATGTTTTATTTTTGAACGTCAGTTCACATTTGTAGGTGGATCATCAGTGTTAGAGCTAAAATTAGCATGTTTAAAGTGATTTTCATGCTTCCAGGGGCTCGGGAAGTTAATTAAATACCATTTGGAGGCATTTAATGTTCGAGCAAAAACGGCTGATTTTCGACAAAAGAGATAACACCCCCCCATTACGTCATGCTTCAGAAATGTGGAAAATGGTCCGTTTTCAAATGTTTTATTTTTGAACGTCAGTTCACATTTGTAGGTGGATCATCAGTGTTAGAGCTAAAATTAGCATGTTTAAAGTGATTTTCATGCTTCCAGGGGCTCTGGAAGTGAAATAAATACCATTTGGAGGCATTTAATGTTCGAGCAAAAACGGCTGATTTTCGACAAAAGAGATAACACCCCCCCATTACGTCATGCTTCAGAAATGTGGAAAATGGTCCGTTTTCAAATGTTTTATTTTTGAACGTCAGTTCACATTTGTAGGTGGATCATCAGTGTTAGAGCTAAAATTAGCATGTTTAAAGTGATTTTCATGCTTCCAGGGGCCCAAAACACAAGATTTATGGAATGGTTAAAAGTGCATGAAAATGGCCAATTTACTCACTCTGAGTTCTCAAAAAGGGTTTCTTCACCCCGGGAAGTTAATTAAATACCATTTGGAGGCATTTAATGTTCGAGCAAAAACGGCTGATTTTCGACAAAAGAGATAACACCCCCCCATTACGTCATGCTTCAGAAATGTGGAAAATGGTCCGTTTTCAAATGTTTTATTTTTGAACGTCAGTTCACATTTGTAGGTGGATCATCAGTGTTAGAGCTAAAATTAGCATGTTTTAAGTGATTTTCATGCTTCCAGGGGCTCGGGAAGTTAATTAAATACCATTTGGAGGCATTTAATGTTCGAGCAAAAACGGCTGATTTTCGACAAAAGAGATAACACCCCCCCATTACGTCATGCTTCAGAAATGTGGAAAATGGTCCGTTTTCAAATGTTTTATTTTTGAACGTCAGTTCACATTTGTAGGTGGATCATCAGTGTTAGAGCTAAAATTAGCATGTTTAAAGTGATTTTCATGCTTCCAGGGGCTCAGGAAGTGAAATAAATACCATTTGGAGGCATTTAATGTTCGAGCAAAAACGGCTGATTTTCGACAAAAGAGATAACACCCCCCCATTACGTCATGCTTCAGAAATGTGGAAAATGGTCCGTTTTCAAATGTTTTATTTTTGAACGTCAGTTCACATTTGTAGGTGGATCATCAGTGTTAGAGCTAAAATTAGCATGTTTAAAGTGATTTTCATGCTTCCAGGGGCCCAAAACACAAGATTTATGGAATGGTTAAAAGTGCATGAAAATGGCCAATTTACTCACTCTGAGTTCTCAAAAAGGGTTTCTTCACCCCGGGAAGTTAATTAAATACCATTTGGAGGCATTTAATGTTTGAGCAAAAACGGCTGATTTTCGACAAAAGAGATAACACCCCCCCATTACGTCATGCTTCAGAAATGTGGAAAATGGTCCGTTTTCAAATGTTTTATTTTTGAACGTCAGTTCACATTTGTAGGTGGATCATCAGTGTTAGAGCTAAAATTAGCATGTTTAAAGTGATTTTCATGCTTCCAGGGGCTCGGGAAGTTAATTAAATACCATTTGGAGGCATTTAATGTTCGAGCAAAAACGGCTGATTTTCGACAAAAGAGATAACACCCCCCCATTACGTCATGCTTCAGAAATGTGGAAAATGGTCCATTTTCAAATGTTTTATTTTTGAACGTCAGTTCACATTTGTAGGTGGATCATCAGTGTTAGAGCTAAAATTAGCATGTTTAAAGTGATTTTCATGCTTCCAGGGGCTCGGGAAGTGAAATAAATACCATTTGGAGGCATTTAATGTTCGAGCAAAAACGGCTGATTTTCGACAAAAGAGATAACACCCCCCCCATTACGTCATGCTTCAGAAATGTGGAAAATGGTCCGTTTTCAAATGTTTTATTTTTGAACGTCAGTTCACATTTGTAGGTGGATCATCAGTGTTAGAGCTAAAATTAGCATGTTTAAAGTGATTTTCATGCTTCCAGGGGCCCAAAACACAAGATTTATGGAATGGTTAAAAGTGCATGAAAATGGCCAATTTACTCACTCTGAGTTCTCAAAAAGGGTTTCTTCACCCCGGGAAGTTAATTAAATACCATTTGGAGGCATTTAATGTTCGAGCAAAAACGGCTGATTTTCGACAAAAGAGATAACACCCCCCCATTACGTCATGCTTCAGAAATGTGGAAAATGGTCCGTTTTCAAATGTTTTATTTTTGAACGTCAGTTCACATTTGTAGGTGGATCATCAGTGTTAGAGCTAAAATTAGCATGTTTAAAGTGATTTTCATGCTTCCAGGGGCTCGGGAAGTTAATTAAATACCATTTGGAGGCATTTAATGTTCGAGCAAAAACGGCTGATTTTCGACAAAAGAGATAACACCCCCCCATTACGTCATGCTTCAGAAATGTGGAAAATGGTCCGTTTTCAAATGTTTTATTTTTGAACGTCAGTTCACATTTGTAGGTGGATCATCAGTGTTAGAGCTAAAATTAGCATGTTTAAAGTGATTTTCATGCTTCCAGGGGCCCAAAACACAAGATTTATGGAATGGTTAAAAGTGCATGAAAATGGCCAATTTACTCACTCTGAGTTCTCAAAAAGGGTTTCTTCACCCCGGGAAGTTAATTAAATACCATTTGGAGGCATTTAATGTTCGAGCAAAAACGGCTGATTTTCGACAAAAGAGATAACACCCCCCCATTACGTCATGCTTCAGAAATGTGGAAAATGGTCTGTTTTCAAATGTTTTATTTTTGAACGTCAGTTCACATTTGTAGGTGGATCATCAGTGTTAGAGCTAAAATTAGCATGTTTAAAGTGATTTTCATGCTTCCAGGGGCTCGGGAAGGTAATTAAATACCATTTGGAGGCATTTAATGTTCGAGCAAAAACGGCTGATTTTCGACAAAAGAGATAACACCCCCCCATTACGTCATGCTTCAGAAATGTGGAAAATGGTCCGTTTTCAAATGTTTTATTTTTGCACGTCAGTTCACATTTGTAGGTGGATCATCAGTGTTAGAGCTAAAATTAGCATGTTTAAAGTGATTTTCATGCTTCCAGGGGCTCGGGAAGTTAATTAAATACCATTTGGAGGCATTTAATGTTCGAGCAAAAACGGCTGATTTTCGACAAAAGAGATAACACCCCCCCATTACATCATGCTTCAGAAATGTGGAAAATGGTCCGTTTTCAAATGTTTTATTTTTGAACGTCAGTTCACATTTGTAGGTGGATCATCAGTGTTAGAGCTAAAATTAGCATGTTTAAAGTGATTTTCATGCTTCCAGGGGCTCGGGAAGTGAAATAAATACCATTTGGAGGCATTTAATGTTCGAACAAAAACGGCTGATTTTCGGCAAAAGAGATAACACCCCCCATTACGTCATGCTTCAGAAATGTGGAAAATGGTCCGTTTTCAAATGTTTTATTTTTGAACGTCAGTTCACATTTGTAGGTGGATCATCAGTGTTAGAGCTAAAATTAGCATGTTTAAATTGATTTTCATGCTTCCAGGGGCCCAAAACACAAGATTTATGGAATGGTTAAAAGTGCATGAAAATGGCCAATTTACTCACTCTGAGTTCTCAAAAAGGGTTTCTTCACCCCGGGAAGTTAATTAAATACCATTTGGAGGCATTTAATGTTCGAGCAAAAACGGCTGATTTTCGACAAAAGAGATAACACCCCCCCATTACGTCATGCTTCAGAAATGTGGAAAATGGTCCGTTTTCAAATGTTTTATTTTTGAACGTCAGTTCAAATTTGTAGGTGGATCATCAGTGTTAGAGCTAAAATTAGCATGTTTAAAGTGATTTTCATGCTTCCAGGGGCTCGGGAAGTTAATTAAATACCATTTGGAGGCATTTAATGTTCGAGCAAAAACGGCTGATTTTCGACAAAAGAGATAACACCCCACCATTACGTCATGCTTCAGAAATGTGGAAAATGGTCCGTTTTCAAATGTTTTATTTTTGAACGTCAGTTCACATTTGTAGGTGGATCATCAGTGTTAGAGCTAAAATTAGCATGTTTAAAGTGATTTTCATGCTTCCAGGGGCTCGGGAAGTGAAATAAATACCATTTGGAGGCATTTAATGTTCGAGCAAAAACGGCTGATTTTCGACAAAAGAGATAACACCCTCCCATTACGTCATGCTTCAGAAATGTGGAAAATGGTCCGTTTTCAAATGTTTTATTTTTGAACGTCAGTTCACATTTGTAGGTGGATCATCAGTGTTAGAGCTAAAATTAGCATGTTTAAAGTGATTTTCATGCTTCCAGGGGCCCAAAACACAAGATTTATGGAATGGTTAAAAGTGCATGAAAATGGCCAATTTAATCACTCTGAGTTCTCAAAAAGGGTTTCTTCACCCCGGGAAGTTAATTAAATACCATTTGGAGGCATTTAATGTTCGAGCAAAAACGGCTGATTTTCGACAAAAGAGATAACACCCCCCCATTACGTCATGCTTCAGAAATGTGGAAAATGGTCCGTTTTCAAATGTTTTATTTTTGAACGTCAGTTCACATTTGTAGGTGGATCATCAGTGTTAGAGCTAAAATTAGCATGTTTAAAGTGATTTTCATGCTTCCAGGGGCTCGGGAAGTTAATTAAATACCATTTGGAGGCATTTAATGTTCGAGCAAAAACGGCTGATTTTCGACAAAAGAGATAACACCCCCCCATTACGTCATGCTTCAGAAATGTGGAAAATGGTCCGTTTTCAAATGTTTTATTTTTGAACGTCAGTTCACATTTGTAGGTGGATCATCAGTGTTAGAGCTAAAATTAGCATGTTTAAAGTGATTTTCATTCTTCCAGGGGCTCGGGAAGTGAAATAAATACCATTTGGAGGCATTTAATGTTCGAGCAAAAACGGCTGATTTTCGACAAAAGAGATAACACCCCCCCATTACGTCATGCTTCAGAAATGTGGAAAATGGTCCGTTTTCAAATGTTTTATTTTTGAACGTCAGTTCACATTTGTAGGTGGATCATCAGTGTTAGAGCTAAAATTAGCATGTTTAAAGTGATTTTCATGCTTCCAGGGGCCCAAAACACAAGATTTATGGAATGGTTAAAAGTGCATGAAAATGGCCAATTTACTCACTCTGAGTTCTCAAAAAGGGTTTCTTCACCCCGGGAAGTTAATTAAATACCATTTTGAGGCATTTAATGTTCGAGCAAAAACGGCTGATTTTCGACAAAAGATATAAAACACCCCCCCATTACGTCATGCTTCAGAAATGTGGAAAATGGTCCGTTTTCAAATGTTTTATTTTTGAACGTCAGTTCACATTTGTAGGTGGATCATCAGTGTTAGAGCTAAAATTAGCATGTTTAAAGTGATTTTCATGCTTCCAGGGGCTCGGGAAGTTAATTAAATACCATTTGGAGGCATTTAATGTTCGAGCAAAAACGGCTGATTTTCGACAAAAGAGATAACACCCCCCATTACGTCATGCTTCAGAAATGTGGAAAATGGTCCGTTTTCAAATGTTTTATTTTTGAACGTCAGTTCACATTTGTAGGTGGATCATCAGTGTTAGAGCTAAAATTAGCATGTTTAAAGTGATTTTCATGCTTCCAGGGGCCCATAACACAAGATTTATGGAATGGTTAAAAGTGCATGAAAATGGCCAATTTACTCACTCTGAGTTCTCAAAAAGGGTTTCTTCACCCCGGGAAGTTAATTAAATACCATTTGGAGGCATTTAATGTTCGAGCAAAAACGGCTGATTTTCGACAAAAGAGATAACACCCCCCCCATTACGTCATGCTTCAGAAATGTGGAAAATGGTCCGTTTTCAAATGTTTTATTTTTGAACGTCAGTTCACATTTGTAGGTGGATCATCAGTGTTAGAGCTAAAATTAGCATGTTTAAAGTGATTTTCATGCTTCCAGGGGCTCGGGAAGTTAATTAAATACCATTTGGAGGCATTTAATGTTCGAGCAAAAACGGCTGATTTTCGACAAAAGAGATAACACCCCCCCCATTACGTCATGCTTCAGAAATGTGGAAAATGGTCCGTTTTCAAATGTTTTATTTTTGAACGTCAGTTCACATTTGTAGGTGGATCATCAGTGTTAGAGCTAAAATTAGCATGTTTAAAGTGATTTTCATGCTTCCAGGGGCCCAAAACGAAAGATTTATGGAATGGTTAAAAGTGCATGAAAATGGCCAATTTACTCACTCTGAGTTCTCAAAAAGGGTTTCTTCACCCCGGGAAGTTAATTAAATACCATTTGGAGGCATTTAATGTTCGAGCAAAAACGGCTGATTTTCGACAAAAGAGATAACACCCCCCCATTACGTCATGCTTCAGAAATGTGGAAAATGGTCCGTTTTCAAATGTTTTATTTTTGAACGTCAGTTCACATTTGTAGGTGAATCATCAGTGTTAGAGCTAAAATTAGCATGTTTAAAGTGATTTTCATGCTTCCAGGGGCTCGGGAAGTGAAATAAATACCATTTGGAGGCATTTAATGTTCAAGCAAAAACGGCTGATTTTCGACAAAAGAGATAACACCCCCCATTACGTCATGCTTCAGAAATGTGGAAAATGGTCCGTTTTCAAATGTTTTATTTTTGAACGTCAGTTCACATTTGTAGGTGGATCATCAGTGTTAGAGCTAAAATTAGCATGTTTAAAGTGATTTTCATGCTTCCAGGGGCTCGGGAAGTTAATTAAATACCATTTGGAGGCATTTAATGTTCGAGCAAAAACGGCTGATTTTCGACAAAAGAGATAACACCCCCCCCATTACGTCATGCTTCAGAAATGTGGAAAATGGTCCGTTTTCAAATGTTTTATTTTTGAACGTCAGTTCACATTTGTAGGTGGATCATCAGTGTTAGAGCTAAAATTAGCATGTTTAAAGTGATTTTCATGCTTCCAGGGGCCCAAAACACAAGATTTATGGAATGGTTAAAAGTGCATGAAAATGGCCAATTTACTCACTCTGAGTTCTCAAAAAGGGTTTCTTCACCCCGGGAAGTTAATTAAATACCATTTGGAGGCATTTAATGTTCAAGCAAAAACGGCTGATTTTCGACAAAAGAGATAACACCCCCCCATTACGTCATGCTTCAGAAATGTGGAAAATGGTCCGTTTTCAAATGTTTTATTTTTGAACGTCAGTTCACATTTGTAGGTGGATCATCAGTGTTAGAGCTAAAATTAGCATGTTTAAAGTGATTTTCATGCTTCCAGGGGCTCGGGAAGTTAATTAAATACCATTTGGAGGCATTTAATGTTCGAGCAAAAACGGCTGATTTTCGACAAAAGAGATAACACCCCCCCATTACGTCATGCTTCAGAAATGTGGAAAATGGTCCGTTTTCAAATGTTTTATTTTTGAACGTCAGTTCACATTTGTAGGTGGATCATCAGTGTTAGAGCTTAAATTAGCATGTTTAAAGTGATTTTCATGCTTCCAGGGGCTCGGGAAGTGAAATAAATACCATTTGGAGGCATTTAATGTTCGAGCAAAAACGGCTGATTTTCGACAAAAGAGATAACACCCCCCCATTACGTCATGCTTCAGAAATGTGGAAAATGGTCCGTTTTCAAATGTTTTATTTTTGAACGTCAGTTCACATTTGTAGGTGGATCATCAGTGTTAGAGCTAAAATTAGCATGTTTAAAGTGATTTTCATGCTTCCAGGGGCCCAAAACACAAGATTTATGGAATGGTTAAAAGTGCATGAAAATGGCCAATTTACTCACTCTGAGTTCTCAAAAAGGGTTTCTTCACCCCGGGAAGTTAATTAAATACTATTTGGAGGCATTTAATGTTCGAGCAAAAACGGCTGATTTTCGACAAAAGAGATAACACCCCCCCATTACGTCATGCTTCAGAAATGTGGAAAATGGTCCGTTTTCAAATGTTTTATTTTTGAACGTCAGTTCACATTTGTAGGTGGATCATCAGTGTTAGAGCTAAAATTAGCATGTTTTAAGTGATTTTCATGCTTCCAGGGGCTCGGGAAGTTAATTAAATACCATTTGGAGGCATTTAATGTTCGAGCAAAAACGGCTGATTTTCGACAAAAGAGATAACACCCCCCCCATTACGTCATGCTTCAGAAATGTGGAAAATGGTCCGTTTTCAAATGTTTTATTTTTGAACGTCAGTTCACATTTGTAGGTGGATCATCAGTGTTAGAGCTAAAATTAGCATGTTTAAAGTGATTTTCATGCTTCCAGGGGCCCAAAACACAAGATTTATGGAATGGTTAAAAGTGCATGAAAATGGCCAATTTACTCACTCTGAGTTCTCAAAAAGGGTTTCTTCACCCCGGGAAGTTAATTAAATACCATTTGGAGGTATTTAATGTTCGAGCAAAAACGGCTGATTTTCGACAAAAGAGATAACACCCCCCCATTACGTCATGCTTCAGAAATGTGGAAAATGGTCCGTTTTCAAATGTTTTATTTTTGAACGTCAGTTCACATTTGTAGGTGGATCATCAGTGTTAGAGCTAAAATTAGCATGTTTAAAGTGATTTTCATGCTTCCAGGGGCTCGGGAAGTTAATTAAATACCATTTGGAGGCATTTAATGTTCGAGCAAAAACTGCTGATTTTCGACAAAAGAGATAACACCCCCCCATTACGTCATGCTTCAGAAATGTGGAAAATGGTCCATTTTCAAATGTTTTATTTTTGAACGTCAGTTCACATTTGTAGGTGGATCATCAGTGTTAGAGCTAAAATTAGCATGTTTAAAGTGATTTTCATGCTTCCAGGGGCCCAAAACACAAGATTTATGGAATGGTTAAAAGTGCATGAAAATGGCCAATTTACTCACTCTGAGTTCTCAAAAAGGGTTTCTTCACCCCGGGAAGTTAATTAAATACCATTTGGAGGCATTTAATGTTCGAGCAAAAACGGCTGATTTTCGACAAAAGAGATAACACCCCCCCATTACTTCATGCTTCAGAAATGTGGAAAATGGTCCGTTTTCAAATGTTTTATTTTTGAACGTCAGTTCACATTTGTAGGTGGATCATCAGTGTTAGAGCTAAAATTAGCATGTTTAAAGTGATTTTCATGCTTCCAGGGGCCCAAAACACAAGATTTATGGAATGGTTAAAAGTGCATGAAAATGGCCAATTTACTCACTCTGAGTTCTCAAAAAGGGTTTCTTCACCCCGGGAAGTTAATTAAATACCATTTGGAGGCATTTAATGTTCGAGCAAAAACGGCTGATTTTCGACAAAAGAGATAACACCCCCCCATTACGTCATGCTTCAGAAATGTGGAAAATGGTCCGTTTTCAAATGTTTTATTTTTGAACGTCAGTTCACATTTGTAGGTGGATCATCAGTGTTAGAGCTAAAATTAGCATGTTTAAAGTGATTTTCATGCTTCCAGGGGCTCGGGAAGTGAAATAAATACCATTTGGAGGCATTTAATGTTCGAGCAAAAACGGCTGATTTTCGACAAAAGAGATAACACCCCCCCATTACGTCATGCTTCAGAAATCTGGAAAATGGTCCGTTTTCAAATGTTTTATTTTTGAACGTCAGTTCACATTTGTAGGTGGATCATCAGTGTTAGAGCTAAAATTAGCATGTTTAAAGTGATTTTCATGCTTCCAGGGGCCCAAAACACAAGATTTATGGAATGGTTAAAAGTGCATGAAAATGGCCAATTTACTCACTCTGAGTTCTCAAAAAGGGTTTCTTCACCCCGGGAAGTTAATTAAATACCATTTGGAGGCATTTAATGTTCGAGCAAAAACGGCTGATTTTCGACAAAAGAGATAACACCCCCCCATTACGTCATGCTTCAGAAATGTGGAAAATGGTCCGTTTTCAAATGTTTTATTTTTGAACGTCAGTTCACATTTGTAGGTGGATCATCAGTGTTAGAGCTAAAATTAGCATGTTTAAAGTGATTTTCATGCTTCCAGGGGCTCAGGAAGTTAATTAAATACCATTTGGAGGCATTTAATGTTCGAGCAAAAACGGCTGATTTTCGACAAAAGAGATAACACCCCCCCATTACGTCATGCTTCAGAAATGTGGAAAATGGTCCGTTTTCAAATGTTTTATTTTTGAACGTCAGTTCACATTTGTAGGTGGATCATCAGTGTTAGAGCTGAAATTAGCATGTTTAAAGTGATTTTCATGCTTCCAGGGGCCCAAAACACAAGATTTATGGAATGGTTAAAAGTGCATGAAAATGGCCAATTTACTCACTCTGAGTTCTCAAAAAGGGTTTCTTCACCCCGGGAAGTTAATTAAATACCATTTGGAGGCATTTAATGTTCGAGCAAAAATGGCTGATTTTCGACAAAAGAGATAACACCCCCCCATTACGTCATGCTTCAGAAATGTGGAAAATGGTCCGTTTTCAAATGTTTTATTTTTGAACGTCAGTTCACATTTGTAGGTGGATCATCAGTGTTAGAGCTAAAATTAGCATGTTTAAAGTGATTTTCATGCTTCCAGGGGCTCGGGAAGTTAATTAAATACCATTTGGAGGCATTTAATGTTCGAGCAAAAACGGCTGATTTTCGACAAAAGAGATAACACCCCCCCATTACGTCATGCTTCAGAAATGTGGAAAATGGTCCGTTTTCAAATGTTTTATTTTTGAACGTCAGTTCACATTTGTAGGTGGATCATCAGTGTTAGGGCTAAAATTAGCATGTTTAAAGTGATTTTCATGCTTCCAGGGGCCCAAAACACAAGATTTATGGAATGGTTAAAAGTGCATGAAAATGGCCAATTTACTCACTCTGAGTTCTCAAAAAGGGTTTCTTCACCCCGGGAAGTTAATTAAATACCATTTGGAGGCATTTAATGTTCGAGCAAAAACGGCTGATTTTCGACAAAAGAGATAACACCCCCCCATTACGTCATGCTTCAGAAATGTGGAAAATGGTCCGTTTTCAAATGTTTTATTTTTGAATGTCAGTTCACATTTGTAGGTGGATCATCAGTGTTAGAGCTAAAATTAGCATGTTTAAAGTGATTTTCATGCTTCCAGGGGCTCGGGAAGTTAATTAAATACCATTTGGAGGCATTTAATGTTCGAGCAAAAACGGCTGATTTTCGACAAAAGAGATAACACCCCCCCATTACGTCATGCTTCAGAAATGTGGAAAATGGTCCGTTTTCAAATGTTTTATTTTTGAACGTCAGTTCACATTTGTAGGTGGATCATCAGTGTTAGAGCTAAAATTAGCATGTTTAAAGTGATTTTCATGCTTCCAGGGGCCCAAAACGAAAGATTTATGGAATGGTTAAAAGTGCATGAAAATGGCCAATTTACTCACTCTGAGTTCTCAAAAAGGGTTTCTTCACCCCGGGAAGTTAATTAAATACCATTTGGAGGCATTTAATGTTCGAGCAAAAACGGCTGATTTTCGACAAAAGAGATAACACCCCCCCATTACGTCATGCTTCAGAAATGTGGAAAATGGTCCGTTTTCAAATGTTTTATTTTTGAACGTCAGTTCACATTTGTAGGTGAATCATCAGTGTTAGAGCTAAAATTAGCATGTTTAAAGTGATTTTCATGCTTCCAGGGGCTCGGGAAGTGAAATAAATACCATTTGGAGGCATTTAATGTTCAAGCAAAAACGGCTGATTTTCGACAAAAGAGATAACACCCCCCATTACGTCATGCTTCAGAAATGTGGAAAATGGTCCGTTTTCAAATGTTTTATTTTTGAACGTCAGTTCACATTTGTAGGTGGATCATCAGTGTTAGAGCTAAAATTAGCATGTTTAAAGTGATTTTCATGCTTCCAGGGGCTCGGGAAGTTAATTAAATACCATTTGGAGGCATTTAATGTTCGAGCAAAAACGGCTGATTTTCGACAAAAGAGATAACACCCCCCCCATTACGTCATGCTTCAGAAATGTGGAAAATGGTCCGTTTTCAAATGTTTTATTTTTGAACGTCAGTTCACATTTGTAGGTGGATCATCAGTGTTAGAGCTAAAATTAGCATGTTTAAAGTGATTTTCATGCTTCCAGGGGCCCAAAACACAAGATTTATGGAATGGTTAAAAGTGCATGAAAATGGCCAATTTACTCACTCTGAGTTCTCAAAAAGGGTTTCTTCACCCCGGGAAGTTAATTAAATACCATTTGGAGGCATTTAATGTTCGAGCAAAAACGGCTGATTTTCGACAAAAGAGATAACACCCCCCCATTACGTCATGC
This sequence comes from Lissotriton vulgaris, assembly GCF_964263255.1. Classification (NCBI taxonomy): domain Eukaryota; kingdom Metazoa; phylum Chordata; class Amphibia; order Caudata; family Salamandridae; genus Lissotriton; species Lissotriton vulgaris. The sequence goes on from NW_028248533.1 coordinate 82,813, forward strand.
TTCAGAAATGTGGAAAATGGTCCGTTTTCAAATGTTTTATTTTTGAACGTCAGTTCACATTTGTAGGTGGATCATCAGTGTTAGAGCTAAAATTAGCATGTTTAAAGTGATTTTCATGCTTCCAGGGGCTCGGGAAGTTAATTAAATACCATTTGGAGGCATTTAATGTTCGAGCAAAAACGGCTGATTTTCGACAAAAGAGATAACACCCCCCCATTACGTCATGCTTCAGAAATGTGGAAAATGGTCCGTTTTCAAATGTTTTATTTTTGAACGTCAGTTCACATTTGTAGGTGGATCATCAGTGTTAGAGCTAAAATTAGCATGTTTAAAGTGATTTTCATGCTTCCAGGGGCTCGGGAAGTGAAATAAATACCATTTGGAGGCATTTAATGTTCGAGCAAAAACGGCTGATTTTCGACAAAAGAGATAACACCCCCCCATTACGTCATGCTTCAGAAATGTGGAAAATGGTCCGTTTTCAAATGTTTTATTTTTGAACGTCAGTTCACATTTGTAGGTGGATCATCAGTGTTAGAGCTAAAATTAGCATGTTTAAAGTGATTTTCATGCTTCCAGGGGCCCAAAACACAAGATTTATGGAATGGTTAAAAGTGCATGAAAATGGCCAATTTACTCACTCTGAGTTCTCAAAAAGGGTTTCTTCACCCCGGGAAGTTAATTAAATACTATTTGGAGGCATTTAATGTTCGAGCAAAAACGGCTGATTTTCGACAAAAGAGATAACACCCCCCCATTACGTCATGCTTCAGAAATGTGGAAAATGGTCCGTTTTCAAATGTTTTATTTTTGAACGTCAGTTCACATTTGTAGGTGGATCATCAGTGTTAGAGCTAAAATTAGCATGTTTGAAGTGATTTTCATGCTTCCAGGGGCTCGGGAAGTTAATTAAATACCATTTGGAGGCATTTAATGTTCGAGCAAAAACGGCTGATTTTCGACAAAAGAGATAACACCCCCCCCATTACGTCATGCTTCAGAAATGTGGAAAATGGTCCGTTTTCAAATGTTTTATTTTTGAACGTCAGTTCACATTTGTAGGTGGATCATCAGTGTTAGAGCTAAAATTAGCATGTTTAAAGTGATTTTCATGCTTCCAGGGGCCCAAAACATAAGATTTATGGAATGGTTAAAAGTGCATGAAAATGGCCAATTTACTCACTCTGAGTTCTCAAAAAGGGTTTCTTCACCCCGGGAAGTTAATTAAATACCATTTGGAGGTATTTAATGTTCGAGCAAAAACGGCTGATTTTCGACAAAAGAGATAACACCCCCCCATTACGTCATGCTTCAGAAATGTGGAAAATGGTCCGTTTTCAAATGTTTTATTTTTGAACGTCAGTTCACATTTGTAGGTGGATCATCAGTGTTAGAGCTAAAATTAGCATGTTTAAAGTGATTTTCATGCTTCCAGGGGCTCGGGAAGTTAATTAAATACCATTTGGAGGCATTTAATGTTCGAGCAAAAACTGCTGATTTTCGACAAAAGAGATAACACCCCCCCATTACGTCATGCTTCAGAAATGTGGAAAATGGTCCATTTTCAAATGTTTTATTTTTGAACGTCAGTTCACATTTGTAGGTGGATCATCAGTGTTAGAGCTAAAATTAGCATGTTTAAAGTGATTTTCATGCTTCCAGGGGCCCAAAACACAAGATTTATGGAATGGTTAAAAGTGCATGAAAATGGCCAATTTACTCACTCTGAGTTCTCAAAAAGGGTTTCTTCACCCCGGGAAGTTAATTAAATACCATTTGGAGGCATTTAATGTTCGAGCAAAAACGGCTGATTTTCGACAAAAGAGATAACACCCCCCCATTACTTCATGCTTCAGAAATGTGGAAAATGGTCCGTTTTCAAATGTTTTATTTTTGAACGTCAGTTCACATTTGTAGGTGGATCATCAGTGTTAGAGCTAAAATTAGCATGTTTAAAGTGATTTTCATGCTTCCAGGGGCCCAAAACACAAGATTTATGGAATGGTTAAAAGTGCATGAAAATGGCCAATTTACTCACTCTGAGTTCTCAAAAAGGGTTTCTTCACCCCGGGAAGTTAATTAAATACCATTTGGAGGCATTTAATGTTCGAGCAAAAACGGCTGATTTTCGACAAAAGAGATAACACCCCCCCATTACGTCATGCTTCAGAAATGTGGAAAATGGTCCGTTTTCAAATGTTTTATTTTTGAACGTCAGTTCACATTTGTAGGTGGATCATCAGTGTTAGAGCTAAAATTAGCATGTTTAAAGTGATTTTCATGCTTCCAGGGGCTCGGGAAGTGAAATAAATACCATTTGGAGGCATTTAATGTTCGAGCAAAAACGGCTGATTTTCGACAAAAGAGATAACACCCCCCCATTACGTCATGCTTCAGAAATCTGGAAAATGGTCCGTTTTCAAATGTTTTATTTTTGAACGTCAGTTCACATTTGTAGGTGGATCATCAGTGTTAGAGCTAAAATTAGCATGTTTAAAGTGATTTTCATGCTTCCAGGGGCCCAAAACACAAGATTTATGGAATGGTTAAAAGTGCATGAAAATGGCCAATTTACTCACTCTGAGTTCTCAAAAAGGGTTTCTTCACCCCGGGAAGTTAATTAAATACCATTTGGAGGCATTTAATGTTCGAGCAAAAACGGCTGATTTTCGACAAAAGAGATAACACCCCCCCATTACGTCATGCTTCAGAAATGTGGAAAATGGTCCGTTTTCAAATGTTTTATTTTTGAACGTCAGTTCACATTTGTAGGTGGATCATCAGTGTTAGAGCTAAAATTAGCATGTTTAAAGTGATTTTCATGCTTCCAGGGGCTCAGGAAGTTAATTAAATACCATTTGGAGGCATTTAATGTTCGAGCAAAAACGGCTGATTTTCGACAAAAGAGATAACACCCCCCATTACGTCATGCTTCAGAAATGTGGAAAATGGTCCGTTTTCAAATGTTTTATTTTTGAACGTCAGTTCACATTTGTAGGTGGATCATCAGTGTTAGAGCTGAAATTAGCATGTTTAAAGTGATTTTCATGCTTCCAGGGGCCCAAAACACAAGATTTATGGAATGGTTAAAAGTGCATGAAAATGGCCAATTTACTCACTCTGAGTTCTCAAAAAGGGTTTCTTCACCCCGGGAAGTTAATTAAATACCATTTGGAGGCATTTAATGTTCGAGCAAAAATGGCTGATTTTCGACAAAAGAGATAACACCCCCCCATTACGTCATGCTTCAGAAATGTGGAAAATGGTCCGTTTTCAAATGTTTTATTTTTGAACGTCAGTTCACATTTGTAGGTGGATCATCAGTGTTAGAGCTAAAATTAGCATGTTTAAAGTGATTTTCATGCTTCCAGGGGCTCGGGAAGTTAATTAAATACCATTTGGAGGCATTTAATGTTCGAGCAAAAACGGCTGATTTTCGACAAAAGAGATAACACCCCCCCATTACGTCATGCTTCAGAAATGTGGAAAATGGTCCGTTTTCAAATGTTTTATTTTTGAACGTCAGTTCACATTTGTAGGTGGATCATCAGTGTTAGGGCTAAAATTAGCATGTTTAAAGTGATTTTCATGCTTCCAGGGGCCCAAAACACAAGATTTATGGAATGGTTAAAAGTGCATGAAAATGGCCAATTTACTCACTCTGAGTTCTCAAAAAGGGTTTCTTCACCCCGGGAAGTTAATTAAATACCATTTGGAGGCATTTAATGTTCGAGCAAAAACGGCTGATTTTCGACAAAAGAGATAACACCCCCCCATTACGTCATGCTTCAGAAATGTGGAAAATGGTCCGTTTTCAAATGTTTTATTTTTGAATGTCAGTTCACATTTGTAGGTGGATCATCAGTGTTAGAGCTAAAATTAGCATGTTTAAAGTGATTTTCATGCTTCCAGGGGCTCGGGAAGTTAATTAAATACCATTTGGAGGCATTTAATGTTCGAGCAAAAACGGCTGATTTTCGACAAAAGAGATAACACCCCCCCATTACGTCATGCTTCAGAAATGTGGAAAATGGTCCGTTTTCAAATGTTTTATTTTTGAACGTCAGTTCACATTTGTAGGTGGATCATCAGTGTTAGAGCTAAAATTAGCATGTTTAAAGTGATTTTCATGCTTCCAGGGGCCCAAAACACAAGATTTATGGAATGGTTAAAAGTGCATGAAAATGGCCAATTTACTCACTCTGAGTTCTCAAAAAGGGTTTCTTCACCCCGGGAAGTTAATTAAATACCATTTGGAGGCATTTAATGTTCGAGCAAAAACGGCTGATTTTCGACAAAAGAGATAACACCCCCCCATTACGTCATGCTTCAGAAATGTGGAAAATGGTCCGTTTTCAAATGTTTTATTTTTGAACGTCAGTTCACATTTGTAGGTGGATCATCAGTGTTAGAGCTAAAATTAGCATGTTTAAAGTGATTTTCATGCTTCCAGGGGCTCGGGAAGTTAATTAAATACCATTTGGAGGCATTTAATGTTCGAGCAAAAACGGCCGATTTTCGACAAAAGAGATAACACCCCCCCGTTACGTCATGCTTCAGAAATGTGGAAAATGGTCCGTTTTCAAATGTTTTATTTTTGAACGTCAGTTCACATTTGTAGGTGGATCATCAGTGTTAGAGCTAAAATTAGCATGTTTAAAGTGATTTTCATGCTTCCAGGGGCTCGGGAAGTTAATTAAATACCATTTGGAGGCATTTAATGTTCGAGCAAAAACGGCTGATTTTCGACAAAAGAGATAACACCCCCCCATTACGTCATGCTTCAGAAATGTGGAAAATGGTCCGTTTTCAAATGTTTTATTTTTGAACGTCAGTTCACATTTGTAGGTGGATCATCAGTGTTAGAGCTAAAATTAGCATGTTTAAAGTGATTTTCATGCTTCCAGGGGCCCAAAACACAAGATTTATGGAATGGTTAAAAGTGCATGAAAATGGCCAATTTACTCACTCTGAGTTCTCAAAAAGGGTTTCTTCACCGCGGGAAGTTAATTAAATACCATTTGGAGGCATTTAATGTTCGAGCAAAAATGGCTGATTTTCGACAAAAGAGATAACACCCCCCCATTACGTCATGCTTCAGAAATGTGGAAAATGGTCCGTTTTCAAATGTTTTATTTTTGAACGTCAGTTCACATTTGTAGGTGGATCATCAGTGTTAGAGCTAAAATTAGCATGTGTAAAGTGATTTTCATGCTTCCAGGGGCTCGGGAAGTTAATTAAATACCATTTGGAGGCATTTAATGTTCGAGCAAAAACGGCTGATTTTCGACAAAAGAGATAACACCCCCCCCATTACGTCATGCTTCAGAAATGTGGAAAATGGTCCGTTTTCAAATGTTTTATTTTTGAACGTCAGTTCACATTTGTAGGTGGATCATCAGTGTTAGAGCTAAAATTAGCATGTTTAAAGTGATTTTCATGCTTCCAGGGGCCCAAAACACAAGATTTATGGAATGGTTAAAAGTGCATGAAAATGGCCAATTTACTCACTCTGAGTTCTCAAAAAGGGTTTCTTCACCCCGGGAAGTTAATTAAATACCATTTGGAGGCATTTAATGTTCGAGCAAAAACGGCTGATTTTCGACAAAAGAGATAAAACCCCCCCATTACGTCATGCTTCAGAAATGTGGAAAATGGTCCGTTTTCAAATGTTTTATTTTTGAACGTCAGTTCACATTTGTAGGTGGATCATCAGTGTTAGAGCTAAAATTTGCATGTTTAAAGTATTTTTCATGCTTCCAGGGGCTCGGGAAGTGAAATAAATACCATTTGGAGGCATTTAATGTTCGAGCAAAAACGGCTGATTTTCGACAAGAGAGATAACACCCCCCCATTACGTCATGCTTCAGAAATGTGGAAAATGGTCCGTTTTCAAATGTTTTATTTTTGAACGTCAGTTCACATTTGTAGGTGGATCATCAGTGTTAGAGCTAAAATTAGCATGTTTAAAGTGATTTTCATGCTTCCAGGGGCCCAAAACACAAGATTTATGGAATGGTTAAAAGTGCATGAAAATGGCCAATTTACTCACTCTGAGTTCTCAAAAAGGGTTTCTTCACCCCGGGAAGTTAATTAAATACCATTTGGAGGCATTTAATGTTCGAGCAAAAACGGCTGATTTTCGACAAAAGAGATAACACCCCCCCATTACGTCATGCTTCAGAAATGTGGAAAATGGTCCGTTTTCAAATGTTTTATTTTTGAACGTCAGTTCACATTTGTAGGTGGATCATCAGTGTTAGAGCTAAAATTAGCATGTTTAAAGTGATTTTCATGCTTCCAGGGGCCCAAAACACAAGATTTATGGAATGGTTAAAAGTGCATGAAAATGGCCAATTTACTCACTCTGAGTTCTCAAAAAGGGTTTCTTCACCCCGGGAAGTTAATTAAATACCATTTGGAGGCATTTAATGTTCGAGCAAAAACGGCTGATTTTCGACAAAAGAGATAACACCCCCCCATTACGTCATGCTTCAGAAATGTGGAAAATGGTCCGTTTTCAAATGTTTTATTTTTGAACGTCAGTTCACATTTGTAGGTGGATCATCAGTGTTAGAGCTAAAATTAGCATGTTTAAAGTGATTTTCATGCTTCCAGGGGCTCGGGAAGTTAATTAAATACCATTTGGAGGCATTTAATGTTCGAGCAAAAACGGCCGATTTTCGACAAAAGAGATAACACCCCCCCGTTACGTCATGCTTCAGAAATGTGGAAAATGGTCCGTTTTCAAATGTTTTATTTTTGAACGTCAGTTCACATTTGTAGGTGGATCATCAGTGTTAGAGCTAAAATTAGCATGTTTAAAGTGATTTTCATGCTTCCAGGGGCTCGGGAAGTTAATTAAATACCATTTGGAGGCATTTAATGTTCGAGCAAAAACGGCTGATTTTCGACAAAAGAGATAACACCCCCCCATTACGTCATGCTTCAGAAATGTGGAAAATGGTCCGTTTTCAAATGTTTTATTTTTGAACGTCAGTTCACATTTGTAGGTGGATCATCAGTGTTAGAGCTAAAATTAGCATGTTTAAAGTGATTTTCATGCTTCCAGGGGCCCAAAACACAAGATTTATGGAATGGTTAAAAGTGCATGAAAATGGCCAATTTACTCACTCTGAGTTCTCAAAAAGGGTTTCTTCACCGCGGGAAGTTAATTAAATACCATTTGGAGGCATTTAATGTTCGAGCAAAAATGGCTGATTTTCGACAAAAGAGATAACACCCCCCCATTACGTCATGCTTCAGAAATGTGGAAAATGGTCCGTTTTCAAATGTTTTATTTTTGAACGTCAGTTCACATTTGTAGGTGGATCATCAGTGTTAGAGCTAAAATTAGCATGTGTAAAGTGATTTTCATGCTTCCAGGGGCTCGGGAAGTTAATTAAATACCATTTGGAGGCATTTAATGTTCGAGCAAAAACGGCTGATTTTCGACAAAAGAGATAACACCCCCCCCATTACGTCATGCTTCAGAAATGTGGAAAATGGTCCGTTTTCAAATGTTTTATTTTTGAACGTCAGTTCACATTTGTAGGTGGATCATCAGTGTTAGAGCTAAAATTAGCATGTTTAAAGTGATTTTCATGCTTCCAGGGGCCCAAAACACAAGATTTATGGAATGGTTAAAAGTGCATGAAAATGGCCAATTTACTCACTCTGAGTTCTCAAAAAGGGTTTCTTCACCCCGGGAAGTTAATTAAATACCATTTGGAGGCATTTAATGTTCGAGCAAAAACGGCTGATTTTCGACAAAAGAGATAAAACCCCCCCATTACGTCATGCTTCAGAAATGTGGAAAATGGTCCGTTTTCAAATGTTTTATTTTTGAACGTCAGTTCACATTTGTAGGTGGATCATCAGTGTTAGAGCTAAAATTTGCATGTTTAAAGTATTTTTCATGCTTCCAGGGGCTCGGGAAGTGAAATAAATACCATTTGGAGGCATTTAATGTTCGAGCAAAAACGGCTGATTTTCGACAAGAGAGATAACACCCCCCCATTACGTCATGCTTCAGAAATGTGGAAAATGGTCCGTTTTCAAATGTTTTATTTTTGAACGTCAGTTCACATTTGTAGGTGGATCATCAGTGTTAGAGCTAAAATTAGCATGTTTAAAGTGATTTTCATGCTTCCAGGGGCCCAAAACACAAGATTTATGGAATGGTTAAAAGTGCATGAAAATGGCCAATTTACTCACTCTGAGTTCTCAAAAAGGGTTTCTTCACCCCGGGAAGTTAATTAAATACCATTTGGAGGCATTTAATGTTCGAGCAAAAACGGCTGATTTTCGACAAAAGAGATAACACCCCCCCATTACGTCATGCTTCAGAAATGTGGAAAATGGTCCGTTTTCAAATGTTTTATTTTTGAACGTCAGTTCACATTTGTAGGTGGATCATCAGTGTTAGAGCTAAAATTTGCATGTTTAAAGTATTTTTCATGCTTCCAGGGGCTCGGGAAGTGAAATAAATACCATTTGGAGGCATTTAATGTTCGAGCAAAAACGGCTGATTTTCGACAAGAGAGATAACACCCCCCCATTACGTCATGCTTCAGAAATGTGGAAAATGGTCCGTTTTCAAATGTTTTATTTTTGAACGTCAGTTCACATTTGTAGGTGGATCATCAGTGTTAGAGCTAAAATTAGCATGTTTAAAGTGATTTTCATGCTTCCAGGGGCCCAAAACACAAGATTTATGGAATGGTTAAAAGTGCACGAAAATGGCCAATTTACTCACTCTGAGTTCTCAAAAAGGGTTTCTTCACCCCGGGAAGTTAATTAAATACCATTTGGAGGCATTTAATGTTCGAGCAAAAACGGCTGATTTTCGACAAAAGAGATAACACCCCCCCATTACGTCATGCTTCAGAAATGTGGAAAATGGTCCGTTTTCAAATGTTTTATTTTTGAACGTCAGTTCACATTTGTAGGTGGATCATCAGTGTTAGAGCTAAAATTAGCATGTTTAAAGTGATTTTCATGCTTCCAGGGGCTCGGGAAGTGAAATAAATACCATTTGGAGGCATTTAATGTTCGAGCAAAAACGGCTGATTTTCGACAAAAGAGATAACACCCCCCCATTACGTCATGCTTCAGAAATGTGGAAAATGGTCCGTTTTCAAATGTTTTATTTTTGAACGTCAGTTCACATTTGTAGGTGGATCATCAGTGTTAGAGCTAAAATTAGCATGTTTAAAGTGATTTTCATGCCTCCAGGGGCTCGGGAAGTGAAATAAATACCATTTGGAGGCATTTAATGTTCGAGCAAAAACGGCTGATTTTCGACAAAAGAGATAACACCCCCCCATTACGTCATGCTTCAGAAATGTGGAAAATGGTCCGTTTTCAAATGTTTTATTTTTGAACGTCAGTTCACATTTGTAGGTGGATCATCAGTGTTAGAGCTAAAATTAGCATGTTTAAAGTGATTTTCATGCTTCCAGGGGCCCAAAACACAAGATTTATGGAATGGTTAAAAGTGCATGAAAATGGCCAATTTACTCACTCTGAGTTCTCAAAAAGGGTTTCTTCACCCCGGGAAGTTAATTAAATACCATTTGGAGGCATTTAATGTTCGAGCAAAAACGGCTGATTTTCGACAAAAGAGATAACACCCCCCCATTACGTCATGCTTCAGAAATGTGGAAAATGGTCCGTTTTCAAATGTTTTATTTTTGAACGTCAGTTCACATTTGTAGGTGGATCATCAGTGTTAGAGCTAAAATTAGCATGTTTAAAGTGATTTTCATGCTTCCAGGGGCTCTGGAAGTTAATTAAATACCATTTGGAGGCATTTAATGTTCGAGCAAAAACGGCTGATTTTCGACAAAAGAGATAACACCCCCCCATTACGTCATGCTTCAGAAATGTGGAAAATGGTCCGTTTTCAAATGTTTTATTTCTGAACGTCAGTTCACATTTGTAGGTGGATCATCAGTGTTAGAGCTAAAATTAGCATGTTTAAAGTGATTTTCATGCTTCCAGGGGCTTGGGAAGTGAAATAAATACCATTTGGAGGCATTTAATGTTCGAGCAAAAACGGCTGATTTTCGACAAAAGAGATAACACCCCCCCATTACGTCATGCTTCAGAAATGTGGAAAATGGTCCGTTTTCAAATGTTTTATTTTTGAACGTCAGTTCACATTTGTAGGTGGATCATCAGTGTTAGAGCTAAAATTAGCATGTTTAAAGTGATTTTCATGCTTCCAGGGGCCCAAAACACAAGATTTATGGAATGGTTAAAAGTGCATGAAAATGGCCAATTTACTCACTCTGAGTTCTCAAAAAGGGTTTCTTCACCCCGGGAAGTTAATTAAATACCATTTGGAGGCATTTAATGTTCGAGCAAAAACGGCTGATTTTCGACAAAAGAGATAACACCCCCCCATTACGTCATGCTTCAGAAATGTGGAAAATGGTCCGTTTTCAAATGTTTTATTTTTGAACGTCAGTTCACATTTGTAGGTGGATCATCAGTGTTAGAGCTAAAATTAGCATGTTTAAAGTGATTTTCATGCTTCCAGGGGCTCGGGAAGTTAATTAAATACCATTTGGAGGCATTTAATGTTCGAGCAAAAACGGCTGATTTTCGACAAAAGAGATAACACCCCCCCATTACGTCATGCTTCAGAAATGTGGAAAATGGTCCGTTTTCAAATGTTTTATTTTTGAACGTCAGTTCACATTTGTAGGTGGATCATCAGTGTTAGAGCTAAAATTAGCATGTTTAAAGTGATTTTCATGCTTCCAGGGGCCCAAAACACAAGATTTATGGAATGGTTAAAAGTGCATGAAAATGGCCAATTTACTCACTCTGAGTTCTCAAAAAGGGTTTCTTCACCCCGGGAAGTTAATTAAATACCATTTGGAGGCATTTAATGTTCGAGCAAAAACGGCTGATTTTCGACAAAAGAGATAACACCCCCCCATTACGTCATGCTTCAGAAATGTGGAAAATGGTCCGTTTTCAAATGTTTTATTTTTGAACGTCAGTTCACATTTGTAGGTGGATCATCAGTGTTAGAGCTAAAATTAGCATGTTTAAAGTGATTTTCATGCTTCCAGGTGCTCGGGAAGTTAATTAAATACCATTTGGAGGCATTTAATGTTCGAGCAAAAACGGCTGATTTTCGACAAAAGAGATAACACCCCCCCATTACGTCATGCTTCAGAAATGTGGAAAATGGTTCATTTTCAAATGTTTTATTTTTGAACGTCAGTTCACATTTGTAGGTGGATCATCAGTGTTAGAGCTAAAATTAGCATGTTTAAAGTGATTTTCATGCTTCCAGGGGCCCAAAACACAAGATTTATGGAATGGTTAAAAGTGCATGAAAATGGCCAATTTACTCACTCTGAGTTCTCAAAAAGGGTTTCTTCACCCCGGGAAGTTAATTAAATACCATTTGGAGGCATTTAATGTTCGAGCAAAAACGGCTGATTTTCGACAAAAGAGATAACACCCCCCCATTACGTCATGCTTCAGAAATGTGGAAAATGGTCAGTTTTCAAATGTTTTATTTTTGAACGTCAGTTCACATTTGTAGGTGGATCATCAGTGTTAGAGCTAAAATTAGCATGTTTAAAGTGATTTTCATGCTTCCAGGGGCTCGGGAAGTTAATTAAATACCATTTGGAGGCATTTAATGTTCGAGCAAAAACGGCTGATTTTCGACAAAAGAGATAACACCCCCCATTACTTCATGCTTCAGAAATGTGGAAAATGGTCCGTTTTCAAATGTTTTATTTTTGAACGTCAGTTCACATTTGTAGGTGGATCATCAGTGTTAGAGCTAAAATTAGCATGTTTAAAGTGATTTTCATGCTTCCAGGGGCCCAAAACACAAGATTTATGGAATGGTTAAAAGTGCATGAAAATGGCCAATTTACTCACTCTGAGTTCTCAAAAAGGGTTTCTTCACCCCGGGAAGTTAATTAAATACCATTTGGAGGCATTTAATGTTCGAGCAAAAACGGCTGATTTTCGACAAAAGAGATAACACCCCCCCATTACGTCATGCTTCAGAAATGTGGAAAATGGTCCGTTTTCAAATGTTTTATTTTTGAACGTCAGTTCACATTTGTAGGTGGATCATCAGTGTTAGAGCTAAAATTAGCATGTTTAAAGTGATTTTCATGCTTCCAGGGGCTCGGGAAGTTAATTAAATACCATTTGGAGGCATTTAATGTTCGAGCAAAAACGGCTGATTTTCGACAAAAGAGATAACACCCCCCCATTACGTCATGCTTCAGAAATGTGGAAAATGGTCCGTTTTCAAATGTTTTATTTTTGAACGTCAGTTCACATTTGTAGGTGGATCATCAGTGTTAGAGCTAAAATTAGCATGTTTAAAGTGATTTTCATGCTTCCAGGGGCCCAAAACACAAGATTTATGGAATGGTTAAAAGTGCATGAAAATGGCCAATTTACTCACTCTGAGTTCTCAAAAAGGGTTTCTTCACCGCGGGAAGTTAATTAAATACCATTTGGAGGCATTTAATGTTCGAGCAAAAATGGCTGATTTTCGACAAAAGAGATAACACCCCCCCATTACGTCATGCTTCAGAAATGTGGAAAATGGTCCGTTTTCAAATGTTTTATTTTTGAACGTCAGTTCACATTTGTAGGTGGATCATCAGTGTTAGAGCTAAAATTAGCATGTGTAAAGTGATTTTCATGCTTCCAGGGGCTCGGGAAGTTAATTAAATACCATTTGGAGGCATTTAATGTTCGAGCAAAAACGGCTGATTTTCGACAAAAGAGATAACACCCCCCCCATTACGTCATGCTTCAGAAATGTGGAAAATGGTCCGTTTTCAAATGTTTTATTTTTGAACGTCAGTTCACATTTGTAGGTGGATCATCAGTGTTAGAGCTAAAATTAGCATGTTTAAAGTGATTTTCATGCTTCCAGGGGCCCAAAACACAAGATTTATGGAATGGTTAAAAGTGCATGAAAATGGCCAATTTACTCACTCTGAGTTCTCAAAAAGGGTTTCTTCACCCCGGGAAGTTAATTAAATACCATTTGGAGGCATTTAATGTTCGAGCAAAAACGGCTGATTTTCGACAAAAGAGATAACACCCCCCCATTACGTCATGCTTCAGAAATGTGGAAAATGGTCCGTTTTCAAATGTTTTATTTTTGAACGTCAGTTCACATTTGTAGGTGGATCATCAGTGTTAGAGCTAAAATTTGCATGTTTAAAGTATTTTTCATGCTTCCAGGGGCTCGGGAAGTGAAATAAATACCATTTGGAGGCATTTAATGTTCGAGCAAAAACGGCTGATTTTCGACAAGAGAGATAACACCCCCCCATTACGTCATGCTTCAGAAATGTGGAAAATGGTCCGTTTTCAAATGTTTTATTTTTGAACGTCAGTTCACATTTGTAGGTGGATCATCAGTGTTAGAGCTAAAATTAGCATGTTTAAAGTGATTTTCATGCTTCCAGGGGCCCAAAACACAAGATTTATGGAATGGTTAAAAGTGCATGAAAATGGCCAATTTACTCACTCTGAGTTCTCAAAAAGGGTTTCTTCACCCCGGGAAGTTAATTAAATACCATTTGGAGGCATTTAATGTTCGAGCAGAAACAGCTGATTTTCGACAAAAGAGATAACACCCCCCCATTACGTCATGCTTCAGAAATGTGGAAAATGGTCCGTTTTCAAATGTTTTATTTTTGAACGTCAGTTCACATTTGTAGGTGGATCATCAGTGTTAGAGCTAAAATTAGCATGTTTAAAGTGATTTTCATGCTTCCAGGGGCTCGGGAAGTGAAATAAATACCATTTGGAGGCATTTAATGTTCGAGCAAAAACGGCTGATTTTCGACAAAAGAGATAACACCCCCCCCATTACGTCATGCTTCAGAAATGTGGAAAATGGTCCGTTTTCAAATGTTTTATTTTTGAACGTCAGTTCACATTTGTAGGTGGATCATCAGTGTTAGAGCTAAAATTAGCATGTTTAAAGTGATTTTCATGCCTCCAGGGGCTCGGGAAGTGAAATAAATACCATTTGGAGGCATTTAATGTTCGAGCAAAAACGGCTGATTTTCGACAAAAGAGATAACACCCCCCCATTACGTCATGCTTCAGAAATGTGGAAAATGGTCCGTTTTCAAATGTTTTATTTTTGAACGTCAGTTCACATTTGTAGGTGGATCATCAGTGTTAGAGCTAAAATTAGCATGTTTAAAGTGATTTTCATGCTTCCAGGGGCCCAAAACACAAGATTTATGGAATGGTTAAAAGTGCATGAAAATGGCCAATTTACTCACTCTGAGTTCTCAAAAAGGGTTTCTTCACCCCGGGAAGTTAATTAAATACCATTTGGAGGCATTTAATGTTCGAGCAAAAACGGCTGATTTTCGACAAAAGAGATAACACCCCCCCATTACGTCATGCTTCAGAAATGTGGAAAATGGTCCGTTTTCAAATGTTTTATTTTTGAACGTCAGTTCACATTTGTAGGTGGATCATCAGTGTTAGAGCTAAAATTAGCATGTTTAAAGTGATTTTCATGCTTCCAGGGGCTCGGGAAGTTAATTAAATACCATTTGGAGGCATTTAATGTTCGAGCAAAAACGGCTGATTTTCGACAAAAGAGATAACACCCCCCCATTACGTCATGCTTCAGAAATGTGAAAAATGGTCCGTTTTCAAATGTTTTATTTTTGAACGTCAGTTCACATTTGTAGGTGGATCATCAGTGTTAGAGCTAAAATTAGCATGTTTAAAGTGATTTTCATGCTTCCAGGGGCTTGGGAAGTGAAATAAATACCATTTGGAGGCATTTAATGTTCGAGCAAAAACGGCTGATTTTCGACAAAAGAGATAACACCCCCCCATTACGTCATGCTTCAGAAATGTGGAAAATGGTCCGTTTTCAAATGTTTTATTTTTGAACGTCAGTTCACATTTGTAGGTGGATCATCAGTGTTAGAGCTAAAATTAGCATGTTTAAAGTGATTTTCATGCTTCCAGGGGCCCAAAACACAAGATTTATGGAATGGTTAAAAGTGCATGAAAATGGCCAATTTACTCACTCTGAGTTCTCAAAAAGGGTTTCTTCACCCCGGGAAGTTAATTAAATACCATTTGGAGGCATTTAATGTTCGAGCAAAAACGGCTGATTTTCGACAAAAGAGATAACACCCCCCCATTACGTCATGCTTCAGAAATGTGGAAAATGGTCCGTTTTCAAATGTTTTATTTTTGAACGTCAGTTCACATTTGTAGGTGGATCATCAGTTTTAGAGCTAAAATTAGCATGTTTTAAGTGATTTTCATGCTTCCAGGGGCTCGGGAAGTTAATTAAATACCATTTGGAGGCATTTAATGTTCGAGCAAAAACGGCTGATTTTCGACAAAAGAGATAACACCCCCCCATTACGTCATGCTTCAGAAATGTGGAAAATGGTCCGTTTTCAAATGTTTTATTTCTGAACGTCAGTTCACATTTGTAGGTGGATCATCAGTGTTAGAGCTAAAATTAGCATGTTTAAAGTGATTTTCATGCTTCCAGGGGCTTGGGAAGTGAAATAAATACCATTTGGAGGCATTTAATGTTCGAGCAAAAACGGCTGATTTTCGACAAAAGAGATAACACCCCCCCATTACGTCATGCTTCAGAAATGTGGAAAATGGTCCGTTTTCAAATGTTTTATTTTTGAACGTCAGTTCACATTTGTAGGTGGATCATCAGTGTTAGAGCTAAAATTAGCATGTTTAAAGTGATTTTCATGCTTCCAGGGGCCCAAAACACAAGATTTATGGAATGGTTAAAAGTGCATGAAAATGGCCAATTTACTCACTCTGAGTTCTCAAAAAGGGTTTCTTCACCCCGGGAAGTTAATTAAATACCATTTGGAGGCATTTAATGTTCGAGCAAAAACGGCTGATTTTCGACAAAAGAGATAACACCCCCCCATTACGTCATGCTTCAGAAATGTGGAAAATGGTCCGTTTTCAAATGTTTTATTTTTTGAACGTCAGTTCACATTTGTAGGTGGATCATCAGTGTTAGAGCTAAAATTAGCATGTTTAAAGTGATTTTCATGCTTCCAGGGGCTCGGGAAGTTAATTAAATACCATTTGGAGGCATTTAATGTTCGAGCAAAAACGGCTGATTTTCGACAAAAGAGATAACACCCCCCCATTACGTCATGCTTCAGAAATGTGGAAAATGGTCCGTTTTCAAATGTTTTATTTTTGAACGTCAGTTCACATTTGTAGGTGGATCATCAGTGTTAGAGCTAAAATTAGCATGTTTAAAGTGATTTTCATGCTTCCAGGGGCCCAAAACACAAGATTTATGGAATGGTTAAAAGTGCATGAAAATGGCCAATTTACTCACTCTGAGTTCTCAAAAAGGGTTTCTTCACCCCGGGAAGTTAATTAAATACCATTTGGAGGCATTTAATGTTCGAGCAAAAACGGCTGATTTTCGACAAAAGAGATAACACCCCCCCATTACGTCATGCTTCAGAAATGTGGAAAATGGTCCGTTTTCAAATGTTTTATTTTTGAACGTCAGTTCACATTTGTAGGTGGATCATCAGTGTTAGAGCTAAAATTAGCATGTTTAAAGTGATTTTCATGCTTCCAGGTGCTCGGGAAGTTAATTAAATACCATTTGGAGGCATTTAATGTTCGAGCAAAAACGGCTGATTTTCGACAAAAGAGATAACACCCCCCCATTACGTCATGCTTCAGAAATGTGGAAAATGGTTCATTTTCAAATGTTTTATTTTTGAACGTCAGTTCACATTTGTAGGTGGATCATCAGTGTTAGAGCTAAAATTAGCATGTTTAAAGTGATTTTCATGCTTCCAGGGGCCCAAAACACAAGATTTATGGAATGGTTAAAAGTGCATGAAAATGGCCAATTTACTCACTCTGAGTTCTCAAAAAGGGTTTCTTCACCCCGGGAAGTTAATTAAATACCATTTGGAGGCATTTAATGTTCGAGCAAAAACGGCTGATTTTCGACAAAAGAGATAACACCCCCCCATTACGTCATGCTTCAGAAATGTGGAAAATGGTCAGTTTTCAAATGTTTTATTTTTGAACGTCAGTTCACATTTGTAGGTGGATCATCAGTGTTAGAGCTAAAATTAGCATGTTTAAAGTGATTTTCATGCTTCCAGGGGCTCGGGAAGTTAATTAAATACCATTTGGAGGCATTTAATGTTCGAGCAAAAACGGCTGATTTTCGACAAAAGAGATAACACCCCCCATTACTTCATGCTTCAGAAATGTGGAAAATGGTCCGTTTTCAAATGTTTTATTTTTGAACGTCAGTTCACATTTGTAGGTGGATCATCAGTGTTAGAGCTAAAATTAGCATGTTTAAAGTGATTTTCATGCTTCCAGGGGCCCAAAACACAAGATTTATGGAATGGTTAAAAGTGCATGAAAATGGCCAATTTACTCACTCTGAGTTCTCAAAAAGGGTTTCTTCACCCCGGGAAGTTAATTAAATACCATTTGGAGGCATTTAATGTTCGAGCAAAAACGGCTGATTTTCGACAAAAGAGATAACACCCCCCCATTACGTCATGCTTCAGAAATGTGGAAAATGGTCCGTTTTCAAATGTTTTATTTTTGAACGTCAGTTCACATTTGTAGGTGGATCATCAGTGTTAGAGCTAAAATTAGCATGTTTAAAGTGATTTTCATGCTTCCAGGGGCTCGGGAAGTTAATTAAATACCATTTGGAGGCATTTAATGTTCGAGCAAAAACGGCTGATTTTCGACAAAAGAGATAACACCCCCCCATTACGTCATGCTTCAGAAATGTGGAAAATGGTCCGTTTTCAAATGTTTTATTTTTGAACGTCAGTTCACATTTGTAGGTGGATCATCAGTGTTAGAGCTAAAATTAGCATGTTTAAAGTGATTTTCATGCTTCCAGGGGCCCAAAACACAAGATTTATGGAATGGTTAAAAGTGCATGAAAATGGCCAATTTACTCACTCTGAGTTCTCAAAAAGGGTTTCTTCACCGCGGGAAGTTAATTAAATACCATTTGGAGGCATTTAATGTTCGAGCAAAAATGGCTGATTTTCGACAAAAGAGATAACACCCCCCCATTACGTCATGCTTCAGAAATGTGGAAAATGGTCCGTTTTCAAATGTTTTATTTTTGAACGTCAGTTCACATTTGTAGGTGGATCATCAGTGTTAGAGCTAAAATTAGCATGTGTAAAGTGATTTTCATGCTTCCAGGGGCTCGGGAAGTTAATTAAATACCATTTGGAGGCATTTAATGTTCGAGCAAAAACGGCTGATTTTCGACAAAAGAGATAACACCCCCCCCATTACGTCATGCTTCAGAAATGTGGAAAATGGTCCGTTTTCAAATGTTTTATTTTTGAACGTCAGTTCACATTTGTAGGTGGATCATCAGTGTTAGAGCTAAAATTAGCATGTTTAAAGTGATTTTCATGCTTCCAGGGGCCCAAAACACAAGATTTATGGAATGGTTAAAAGTGCATGAAAATGGCCAATTTACTCACTCTGAGTTCTCAAAAAGGGTTTCTTCACCCCGGGAAGTTAATTAAATACCATTTGGAGGCATTTAATGTTCGAGCAAAAACGGCTGATTTTCGACAAAAGAGATAACACCCCCCCATTACGTCATGCTTCAGAAATGTGGAAAATGGTCCGTTTTCAAATGTTTTATTTTTGAACGTCAGTTCACATTTGTAGGTGGATCATCAGTGTTAGAGCTAAAATTTGCATGTTTAAAGTATTTTTCATGCTTCCAGGGGCTCGGGAAGTGAAATAAATACCATTTGGAGGCATTTAATGTTCGAGCAAAAACGGCTGATTTTCGACAAGAGAGATAACACCCCCCCATTACGTCATGCTTCAGAAATGTGGAAAATGGTCCGTTTTCAAATGTTTTATTTTTGAACGTCAGTTCACATTTGTAGGTGGATCATCAGTGTTAGAGCTAAAATTAGCATGTTTAAAGTGATTTTCATGCTTCCAGGGGCCCAAAACACAAGATTTATGGAATGGTTAAAAGTGCATGAAAATGGCCAATTTACTCACTCTGAGTTCTCAAAAAGGGTTTCTTCACCCCGGGAAGTTAATTAAATACCATTTGGAGGCATTTAATGTTCGAGCAGAAACAGCTGATTTTCGACAAAAGAGATAACACCCCCCCATTACGTCATGCTTCAGAAATGTGGAAAATGGTCCGTTTTCAAATGTTTTATTTTTGAACGTCAGTTCACATTTGTAGGTGGATCATCAGTGTTAGAGCTAAAATTAGCATGTTTAAAGTGATTTTCATGCTTCCAGGGGCTCGGGAAGTGAAATAAATACCATTTGGAGGCATTTAATGTTCGAGCAAAAACGGCTGATTTTCGACAAAAGAGATAACACCCCCCCCATTACGTCATGCTTCAGAAATGTGGAAAATGGTCCGTTTTCAAATGTTTTATTTTTGAACGTCAGTTCACATTTGTAGGTGGATCATCAGTGTTAGAGCTAAAATTAGCATGTTTAAAGTGATTTTCATGCCTCCAGGGGCTCGGGAAGTGAAATAAATACCATTTGGAGGCATTTAATGTTCGAGCAAAAACGGCTGATTTTCGACAAAAGAGATAACACCCCCCCATTACGTCATGCTTCAGAAATGTGGAAAATGGTCCGTTTTCAAATGTTTTATTTTTGAACGTCAGTTCACATTTGTAGGTGGATCATCAGTGTTAGAGCTAAAATTAGCATGTTTAAAGTGATTTTCATGCTTCCAGGGGCCCAAAACACAAGATTTATGGAATGGTTAAAAGTGCATGAAAATGGCCAATTTACTCACTCTGAGTTCTCAAAAAGGGTTTCTTCACCCCGGGAAGTTAATTAAATACCATTTGGAGGCATTTAATGTTCGAGCAAAAACGGCTGATTTTCGACAAAAGAGATAACACCCCCCCATTACGTCATGCTTCAGAAATGTGGAAAATGGTCCGTTTTCAAATGTTTTATTTTTGAATGTCAGTTCACATTTGTAGGTGGATCATCAGTGTTAGAGCTAAAATTAGCATGTTTAAAGTGATTTTCATGCTTCCAGGGGCTCGGGAAGTTAATTAAATACCATTTGGAGGCATTTAATGTTCGAGCAAAAACGGCTGATTTTCGACAAAAGAGATAACACCCCCCCATTACGTCATGCTTCAGAAATGTGGAAAATGGTCCGTTTTCAAATGTTTTATTTTTGAACGTCAGTTCACATTTGTAGGTGGATCATCAGTGTTAGAGCTAAAATTAGCATGTTTAAAGTGATTTTCATGCTTCCAGGGGCTTGGGAAGTGAAATAAATACCATTTGGAGGCATTTAATGTTCGAGCAAAAACGGCTGATTTTCGACAAAAGAGATAACACCCCCCCATTACGTCATGCTTCAGAAATGTGGAAAATGGTCCGTTTTCAAATGTTTTATTTTTGAACGTCAGTTCACATTTGTAGGTGGATCATCAGTGTTAGAGCTAAAATTAGCATGTTTAAAGTGATTTTCATGCTTCCAGGGGCCCAAAACACAAGATTTATGGAATGGTTAAAAGTGCATGAAAATGGCCAATTTACTCACTCTGAGTTCTCAAAAAGGGTTTCTTCACCCCGGGAAGTTAATTAAATACCATTTGGAGGGATTTAATGTTCGAGCAAAAACGGCTGATTTTCGACAAAAGAGATAACACCCCCCCATTACGTCATGCTTCAGAAATGTGGAAAATGGTCCGTTTTCAAATGTTTTATTTTTGAACGTCAGTTCACATTTGTAGGTGGATCATCAGTTTTAGAGCTAAAATTAGCATGTTTTAAGTGATTTTCATGCTTCCAGGGGCTCGGGAAGTTAATTAAATACCATTTGGAGGCATTTAATGTTCGAGCAAAAACGGCTGATTTTCGACAAAAGAGATAACACCCCCCCATTACGTCATGCTTCAGAAATGTGGAAAATGGTCCGTTTTCAAATGTTTTATTTTTGAACGTCAGTTCACATTTGTAGGTGGATCATCAGTGTTAGAGCTAAAATTAGCATGTTTAAAGTGATTTTCATGCTTCCAGGGGCTCGGGAAGTGAAATAAATACCATTTGGAGGCATTTAATGTTCGAGCAAAAACGGCTGATTTTCGACAAAAGAGATAACACCCCCCCATTACGTCATGCTTCAGAAATGTGGAAAATGGTCCGTTTTCAAATGTTTTATTTTTGAACGTCAGTTCACATTTGTAGGTGGATCATCAGTGTTAGAGCTAAAATTAGCATGTTTAAAGTGATTTTCATGCTTCCAGGGGCCCAAAACACAAGATTTATGGAATGGTTAAAAGTGCATGAAAATGGCCAATTTACTCACTCTGAGTTCTCAAAAAGGGTTTCTTCACCCCGGGAAGTTAATTAAATACCATTTGGAGGCATTTAATGTTCGAGCAAAAACGGCTGATTTTCGACAAAAGAGATAACACCCCCCCCATTACGTCATGCTTCAGAAATGTGGAAAATGGTCCGTTTTCAAATGTTTTATTTTTGAACGTCAGTTCACATTTGTAGGTGGATCATCAGTGTTAGAGCTAAAATTAGCATGTTTAAAGTGATTTTCATGCTTCCAGGGGCTCGGGAAGTTAATTAAATACCATTTGGAGGCATTTAATGTTCGAGCAAAAACGGCTGATTTTCGACAAAAGAGATAACACCCCCCCATTACGTCATGCTTCAGAAATGTGGAAAATGGTTCATTTTCAAATGTTTTATTTTTGAACGTCAGTTCACATTTGTAGGTGGATCATCAGTGTTAGAGCTAAAATTAGCATGTTTAAAGTGATTTTCATGCTTCCAGGGGCCCAAAACACAAGATTTATGGAATGGTTAAAAGTGCATGAAAATGGCCAATTTACTCACTCTGAGTTCTCAAAAAGGGTTTCTTCACCCCGGGAAGTTAATTAAATACCATTTGGAGGCATTTAATGTTCGAGCAAAAACGGCTGATTTTCGACAAAAGAGATAACACCCCCCCATTACGTCATGCTTCAGAAATGTGGAAAATGGTCAGTTTTCAAATGTTTTATTTTTGAACGTCAGTTCACATTTGTAGGTGGATCATCAGTGTTAGAGCTAAAATTAGCATGTTTAAAGTGATTTTCATGCTTCCAGGGGCTCGGGAAGTTAATTAAATACCATTTGGAGGCATTTAATGTTCGAGCAAAAACGGCTGATTTTCGACAAAAGAGATAACACCCCCCCATTACTTCATGCTTCAGAAATGTGGAAAATGGTCCGTTTTCAAATGTTTTATTTTTGAACGTCAGTTCACATTTGTAGGTGGATCATCAGTGTTAGAGCTAAAATTAGCATGTTTAAAGTGATTTTCATGCTTCCAGGGGCCCAAAACACAAGATTTATGGAATGGTTAAAAGTGCATGAAAATGGCCAATTTACTCACTCTGAGTTCTCAAAAAGGGTTTCTTCACCCCGGGAAGTTAATTAAATACCATTTGGAGGCATTTAATGTTCGAGCAAAAACGGCTGATTTTCGACAAAAGAGACAACACCCCCCCATTACGTCATGCTTCAGAAATGTGGAAAATGGTCCGTTTTCAAATGTTTTATTTTTGAACGTCAGTTCACATTTGTAGGTGGATCATCAGTGTTAGAGCTAAAATTAGCATGTTTAAAGTGATTTTCATGCTTCCAGGGGCCCAAAACACAAGATTTATGGAATTGTTAAAAGTGCATGAAAATGGCCAATTTACTCACTCTGAGTTCTCAAAAAGGGTTTCTTCACCCCGGGAAGTTAATTAAATACCATTTGGAGGCATTTAATGTTTGAGCAAAAACGGCTGATTTTCGACAAAAGAGATAACACCCCCCCATTACGTCATGCTTCAGAAATGTGGAAAATGGTCCATTTTCAAATGTTTTATTTTTGAACGTCAGTTCACATTTGTAGGTGGATCATCAGTGTTAGAGCTAAAATTAGCATGTTTAAAGTGATTTTCATGCTTCCAGGGGCTCGGGAAGTTAATTAAATACCATTTGGAGGCATTTAATGTTCGAGCAAAAACGGCTGATTTTCGACAAAAGAGATAACACCCCCCATTACGTCATGCTTCAGAAAAGTGGAAAATGGTCCATTTTCAAATGTTTTATTTTTGAACGTCAGTTCACATTTGTAGGTGGATCATCAGTGTTAGAGCTAAAATTAGCATGTTTAAAGTGATTTTCATGCTTCCAGGGGCTCGGGAAGTGAAATAAATACCATTTGGAGGCATTTAATGTTCGAGCAAAAACGGCTGATTTTCGACAAAAGAGATAACACCCCCCCATTACGTCATGCTTCAGAAATGTGGAAAATGGTCCGTTTTCAAATGTTTTATTTTTGAACGTCAGTTCACATTTGTAGGTGGATCATCAGTGTTAGAGCTAAAATTAGCATGTTTAAAGTGATTTTCATGCTTCCAGGGGCCCAAAACACAAGATTTATGGAATGGTTAAAAGTGCATGAAAATGGCCAATTTACTCACTCTGAGTTCTCAAAAAGGGTTTCTTCACCCCGGGAAGTTAATTAAATACCATTTGGAGGCATTTAATGTTCGAGCAAAAACGGCTGATTTTCGACAAAAGAGATAACACCCCCCCATTACGTCATGCTTCAGAAATGTGGAAAATGGTCTGTTTTCAAATGTTTTATTTTTGAACGTCAGTTCACATTTGTAGGTGGATCATCAGTGTTAGAGCTAAAATTAGCATGTTTAAAGTGATTTTCATGCTTCCAGGGGCTCGGGAAGTTAATTAAATACCATTTGGAGGCATTTAATGTTCGAGCAAAAATGGTTGATTTTCGACAAAAGAGATAACACCCCCCCATTACGTCATGCTTCAGAAATGTGGAAAATGGTCCGTTTTCAAATGTTTTATTTTTGAACGTCAGTTCACATTTGTAGGTGGATCATCAGTGTTAGAGCTAAAATTAGCATGTTTAAAGTGATTTTCATGCTTCCAGGGGCCCAAAACACAAGATTTATGGAATGGTTAAAAGTGCATGAAAATGGCCAATTTACTCACTCTGAGTTCTCAAAAAGGGTTTCTTCACCGCGGGAAGTTAATTAAATACCATTTGGAGGCATTTAATGTTCGAGCAAAAATGGCTGATTTTCGACAAAAGAGATAACACCCCCCCATTACGTCATGCTTCAGAAATGTGGAAAATGGTCCGTTTTCAAATGTTTTATTTTTGAACGTCAGTTCACATTTGTAGGTGGATCATCAGTGTTAGAGCTAAAATTAGCATGTGTAAAGTGACTTTCATGCTTCCAGGGGCTCGGGAAGTTAATTAAATACCATTTGGAGGCATTTAATGTTCGAGCAAAAACGGCTGATTTTCGACAAAAGAGATAACACCCCCCCATTACGTCATGCTTCAGAAATGTGGAAAATGGTCCGTTTTCAAATGTTTTATTTTTGAACGTCAGTTCACATTTGTAGGTGGATCATCAGTGTTAGAGCTAAAATTAGCATGTTTAAAGTGATTTTCATGCTTCCAGGGGCCCAAAACACAAGATTTATGGAATGGTTAAAAGTGCATGAAAATGGCCAATTTACTCACTCTGAGTTCTCAAAAAGGGTTTCTTCACCCCGGGAAGTTAATTAAATACCATTTGGAGGCATTTAATGTTCGAGCAAAAACGGCTGATTTTCGACAAAAGAGATAACACCCCCCCATTACGTCATGCTTCAGAAATGTGGAAAAAGGTCCGTTTTCAAATGTTTTATTTTTGAACGTCAGTTCACATTTGTAGGTGGATCATCAGTGTTAGAGCTAAAATTTGCATGTTTAAAGTATTTTTCATGCTTCCAGGGGCTCGGGAAGTGAAATAAATACCATTTGGAGGCATTTAATGTTCGAGCAAAAACGGCTGATTTTCGACAAGAGAGATAACACCCCCCCATTACGTCATGCTTCAGAAATGTGGAAAATGGTCCGTTTTCAAATGTTTTATTTTTGAACGTCAGTTCACATTTGTAGGTGGATCATCAGTGTTAGAGCTAAAATTAGCATGTTTAAAGTGATTTTCATGCTTCCAGGGGCCCAAAACACAAGATTTATGGAATGGTTAAAAGTGCATGAAAATGGCCAATTTACTCACTCTGAGTTCTCAAAAAGGGTTTCTTCACCCCGGGAAGTTAATTAAATACCATTTGGAGGCATTTAATGTTCGAGCAAAAACGGCTGATTTTCGACAAAAGAGATAACACCCCCCCATTACGTCATGCTTCAGAAATGTGGAAAATGGTCCGTTTTCAAATGTTTTATTTTTGAACGTCAGTTCACATTTGTAGGTGGATCATCAGTGTTAGAGCTAAAATTAGCATGTTTAAAGTGATTTTCATGCTTCCAGGGGCTCGGGAAGTGAAATAAATACCATTTGGAGGCATTTAATGTTCGAGCAAAAACGGCTGATTTTCGACAAAAGAGATAACACCCCCCCATTACGTCATGCTTCAGAAATGTGGAAAATGGTCCGTTTTCAAATGTTTTATTTTTGAACGTCAGTTCACATTTGTAGGTGGATCATCAGTGTTAGAGCTAAAATTAGCATGTTTAAAGTGATTTTCATGCCTCCAGGGGCTCGGGAAGTGAAATAAATACCAGTTGGAGGCATTTAATGTTCGAGCAAAAACGGCTGATTTTCGACAAAAGAGATAACACCCCCCCATTACGTCATGCTTCAGAAATGTGGAAAATGGTCCGTTTTCAAATGTTTTATTTTTGAACGTCAGTTCACATTTGTAGGTGGATCATCAGTGTTAGAGCTAAAATTAGCATGTTTAAAGTGATTTTCATGCTTCCAGGGGCCCAAAACACAAGATTTATGGAATGGTTAAAAGTGCATGAAAATGGCCAATTTACTCACTCTGAGTTCTCAAAAAGGGTTTCTTCACCCCGGGAAGTTAATTAAATACCATTTGGAGGCATTTAATGTTCGAGCAAAAACGGCTGATTTTCGACAAAAGAGATAACACCCCCCCATTACGTCATGCTTCAGAAATGTGGAAAATGGTCCGTTTTCAAATGTTTTATTTTTGAACGTCAGTTCACATTTGTAGGTGGATCATCAGTGTTAGAGCTAAAATTAGCATGTTTAAAGTGATTTTCATGCTTCCAGGGGCTCGGGAAGTTAATTAAATACCATTTGGAGGCATTTAATGTTCGAGCAAAAACGGCTGATTTTCGACAAAAGAGATAACACCCCCCCATTACGTCATGCTTCAGAAATGTGGAAAATGGTCCGTTTTCAAATGTTTCATTTTTGAACGTCAGTTCACATTTGTAGGTGGATCATCAGTGTTAGAGCTAAAATTAGCATGTTTAAAGTGATTTTCATGCTTCCAGGGGCTCGGGAAGTGAAATAAATACCATTTGGAGGCATTTAATGTTCGAGCAAAAACGGCTGATTTTCGACAAGAGAGATAACACCGCCCCATTACGTCATGCTTCAGAAATGTGGAAAATGGTCCGTTTTCAAATGTTTTATTTTTGAACGTCAGTTCACATTTGTAGGTGGATCATCAGTGTTAGAGCTAAAATTAGCATGTTTAAAGTGATTTTCATGCTTCCAGGGGCCCAAAACACAAGATTTATGGAATGGTTAAAAGTGCATGAAAATGGCCAATTTACTCACTCTGAGTTCTCAAAAAGGGTTTCTTCACCCCGGGAAGTTAATTAAATACCATTTGGAGGCATTTAATGTTCGAGCAAAAACGGCTGATTTTCGACAAAAGAGATAACACCCCCCCATTACGTCATGCTTCAGAAATGTGGAAAATGGTCCGTTTTCAAATGTTTTATTTTTGAACGTCAGTTCACATTTGTAGGTGGATCATCAGTGTTAGAGCTAAAATTAGCATGTTTAAAGTCATTTTCATGCTTCCAGGGGCTCGGGAAGTGAAATAAATACCATTTGGAGGCATTTAATGTTCGAGCAAAAACGGCTGATTTTCGACAAAAGAGATAACACCCCCCCATTACGTCATGCTTCAGAAATGTGGAAAATATTCCGTTTTCAAATGTTTTATTTTTGAACGTCAGTTCACATTTGTAGGTGGATCATCAGTGTTAGAGCTAAAATTAGCATGTTTAAAGTGATTTTCATGCCTCCAGGGGCTCGGGAAGTGAAATAAATACCATTTGGAGGCATTTAATGTTCGAGCAAAAACGGCTGATTTTCGACAAAAGAGATAACACCCCCCCATTACGTCATGCTTCAGAAATGTGGAAAATGGTCCGTTTTCAAATGTTTTATTTTTGAACGTCAGTTCACATTTGTAGGTGGATCATCAGTGTTAGAGCTAAAATTAGCATGTTTAAAGTGATTTTCATGCCTCCAGGGGCTCGGGAAGTTCATTAAATACCATTTGGAGGCATTTAATGTTCGAGCAAAAACGGCTGATTTTCGACAAAAGAGATAACACCCCCCCATTACGTCATGCTTCAGAAATGTGGAAAATGGTCCGTTTTCAAATGTTTTATTTTTGAACGTCAGTTCACATTTGTAGGTGGATCATCAGTGTTAGAGCTAAAATTAGCATGTTTAAAGTGATTTTCATGCTTCCAGGGGCCCAAAACACAAGATTTATGGAATGGTTAAAAGTGCATGAAAATGGCCAATTTACTCACTCTGAGTTCCCAAAAAGGGTTTCTTCACCCCGGGAAGTTAATTAAATACCATTTGGAGGCATTTAATGATCGAGCAAAAACGGCTGATTTTCGACAAAAGAGATAACACCCCCCCATTACGTCATGCTTCAGAAATGTGGAAAATGGTCCGTTTTCAAATGTTTTATTTTTGAACGTCAGTTCACATTTGTAGGTGGATCATCAGTGTTAGAGCTAAAATTAGCATGTTTAAAGTGATTTTCATGCTTCCAGGGGCTCGGGAAGTTAATTAAATACCATTTGGAGGCATTTAATGTTCGAGCAAAAACGGCTGATTTTCGACAAAAGAGATAACACCCCCCCATTACGTCATGCTTCAGAAATGTGGAAAATGGTCCGTTTTCAAATGTTTTATTTTTGAACGTCAGTTCACATTTGTAGGTGGATTATCAGTGTTAGAGCTAAAATTAGCATGTTTAAAGTGATTTTCATGCTTCCAGGGGCCCAAAACACAAGATTTATGGAATGGTTAAAAGTGCATGAAAATGGCCAATTTACTCACTCTGAGTTCTCAAAAAGGGTTTCTTCACCCCGGGAAGTTAATTAAATACCATTTGGAGGCATTTAATGTTCGAGCAAAAACGGCTGATTTTCGACAAAAGAGATAACACCCCCCCATTACGTCATGCTTCAGAAATGTGGAAAATGGTCCGTTTTCAAATGTTTTATTTTTGAACGTCAGTTCACATTTGTAGGTGGATCATCAGTGTTAGAGCTAAAATTAGCATGTTTAAAGTGATTTTCATGCTTCCAGGGGCTCGGGAAGTTAATTAAATACCATTTGGAGGCATTTAATGTTCGAGCAAAAACGGCTGATTTTCGACAAAAGAGATAACACCCCCCCCATTACGTCATGCTTCAGAAATGTGGAAAATGGTCCGTTTTCAAATGTTTTATTTTTGAACGTCAGTTCACATTTGTAGGTGGATCATCAGTGTTAGAGCTAAAATTAGCATGTTTAAAGTGATTTTCATGCTTCCAGGGGCCCAAAACACAAGATTTATGGAATGGTTAAAAGTGCATGAAAATGGCCAATTTACTCACTCTGAGTTCTCAAAAAGGGTTTCTTCACCCCGGGAAGTTAATTAAATACCATTTGGAGGCATTTAATGTTCGAGCAAAAACGGCTGATTTTCGACAAAAGAGATAACACCCCCCCATTACGTCATGCTTCAGAAATGTGGAAAATGGTCCGTTTTCAAATGTTTTATTTTTGAACGTCAGTTCACATTTGTAGGTGGATCATCAGTGTTAGAGCTAAAATTAGCATGTTTAAAGTGATTTTCATGCTTCCAGGGGCTCGGGAAGTTAATTAAATACCATTTGGAGGCATTTAATGTTCGAGCAAAAACGGCTGATTTTCGACAAAAGAGATAACACCCCCCCATTACGTCATGCTTCAGAAATGTGGAAAATGGTCCGTTTTCAAATGTTTTATTTTTGAACGTCAGTTCACATTTGTAGGTGGATCATCAGTGTTAGAGCTAAAATTAGCATGTTTAAAGTGATTTTCATGCTTCCAGGGGCTCGGGAAGTGAAATAAATACCATTTGGAGGCATTTAATGTTTGAGCAAAAACGGCTGATTTTCGACAAAAGAGATAACACCCCCCCATTACGTCATGCTTCAGAAATGTGGAAAATGGTCCGTTTTCAAATGTTTTATTTTTGAACGTCAGTTCACATTTGTAGGTGGATCATCAGTGTTAGAGCTAAAATTAGCATGTTTAAAGTGATTTTCATGCTTCCACGGGCCCAAAACACAAGATTTATGGAATGGTTAAAAGTGCATGAAAATGGCCAATTTACTCACTCTGAGTTCTCAAAAAGGGTTTCTTCACCCCGGGAAGTTAATTAAATACCATTTGGAGGCATTTAATGTTCGAGCAAAAACGGCTGATTTTCGACAAAAGAGATAACACCCCCCCATTACGTCATGCTTCAGAAATGTGGAAAATGGTCCGTTTTCAAATGTTTTATTTTTGAACGTCAGTTCACATTTGTAGGTGGATCATCAGTGTTAGAGCTAAAATTAGCATGTTTAAAGTGATTTTCATGCTTCCAGGGGCTCGGGAAGTTAATTAAATACCATTTGGAGGCATTTAATGTTCGAGCAAAAACGGCTGATTTTCGACAAAAGAGATAACACCCCCCATTACGTCATGCTTCAGAAATGTGGAAAATGGTCCGTTTTCAAATGTTTTATTTTTGAACGTCAGTTCACATTTGTAGGTGGATCATCAGTGTTAGAGCTAAAATTAGCATGTTTAAAGTGATTTTCATGCTTCCAGGGGCCCAAAACACAAGATTTATGGAATGGTTAAAAGTGCATGAAAATGGCCAATTTACTCACTCTGAGTTCTCAAAAAGGGTTTCTTCACCCCGGGAAGTTAATTAAATACCATTTGGAGGCATTTAATGTTCGAGCAAAAACGGCTGATTTTCGACAAAAGAGATAACACCCCCCCATTACGTCATGCTTCAGAAATGTGGAAAATGGTCCGTTTTCAAATGTTTTATTTTTGAACGTCAGTTCACATTTGTAGGTGGATCATCAGTGTTAGAGCTAAAATTAGCATGTTTAAAGTGATTTTCATGCTTCCAGGGGCCCAAAACACAAGATTTATGGAATGGTTAAAAGTGCATGAAAATGGCCAATTTACTCACTCTGAGTTCTCAAAAAGGGTTTCTTCACCCCGGGAAGTTAATTAAATACCATTTGGAGGCATTTAATGTTCGAGCAAAAACGGCTGATTTTCGACAAAAGAGATAACACCCCCCCATTACGTCATGCTTCAGAAATGTGGAAAATGGTCCGTTTTCAAATGTTTTATTTTTGAACGTCAGTTCACATTTGTAGGTGGATCATCAGTGTTAGAGCTAAAATTAGCATGTTTAAAGTGATTTTCATGCTTCCAGGGGCCCAAAACACAAGATTTATGGAATGGTTAAAAGTGCATGAAAATGGCCAATTTACTCACTCTGAGTTCTCAAAAAGGGTTTCTTCACCCCGGGAAGTTAATTAAATACCATTTGGAGGCATTTAATGTTCGAGCAAAAACGGCTGATTTTCGACAAAAGAGATAACACCCCCCCATTACGTCATGCTTCAGAAATGTGGAAAATGGTCAGTTTTCAAATGTTTTATTTTTGAACGTCAGTTCACATTTGTAGGTGGATCATCAGTGTTAGAGCTAAAATTAGCATGTTTAAAGTGATTTGCATGCTTCCAGGGGCTCGGGAAGTTAATTAAATACCATTTGGAGGCATTTAATGTTCGAGCAAAAAGGGCTGATTTTCGACAAAAGAGATAACACCCCCCCCATTACGTCATGCTTCAGAAATGTGGAAAATGGTCCGTTTTCAAATGTTTTTTTTTTTAACGTCAGTTCACATTTGTAGGTGGATCATCAGTGTTAGAGCTAAAATTAGCATGTTTAAAGTGATTTTCATGCTTCCAGGGGCCCAAAACACAAGATTTATGGAATGGTTAAAAGTGCATGAAAATGGCCAATTTACTCACTCTGAGTTCTCAAAAAGGGTTTCTTCACCCCGGGAAGTTAATTAAATACCATTTGGAGGCATTTAATGTTTGAGCAAAAACGGCTGATTTTCGACAAAAGAGATAACACCCCCCCATTACGTCATGCTTCAGAAATGTGGAAAATGGTCCGTTTTCAAATGTTTTATTTTTGAACGTCAGTTCACATTTGTAGGTGGATCATCAGTGTTAGAGCTAAAATTAGCATGTTTAAAGTGATTTTCATGCTTCCAGGGGCTCGGGAAGTTAATTAAATACCATTTGGAGGCATTTAATGTTCGAGCAAAAACGGCTGATTTTCGACAAAAGAGATAACAACCCCCCATTACGTCATGCTTCAGAAATGTGGAAAATGGTCCGTTTTCAAATGTTTTATTTTTGAACGTCAGTTCACATTTGTAGGTGGATCATCAGTGTTAGAGCTAAAATTAGCATGTTTAAAGTGATTTTCATGCTTCCAGGGGCTCGGGAAGTAAAATAAATACCATTTGGAGGCATTTAATGTTCGAGCAAAAACGGCTGATTTTCGACAAAAGAGATAACACCCCCCCATTACGTCATGCTTCAGAAATGTGGAAAATGGTCCGTTTTCAAATGTTTTATTTTTGAACGTCAGTTCACATTTGTAGGTGGATCGTCAGTGTTAGAGCTAAAATTAGCATGTTTAAAGTGATTTTCATGCTTCCAGGGGCCCAAAACACAAGATTTATGGAATGGTTAAAAGTGCATGAAAATGGCCAATTTACTCACTCTGAGTTCTCAAAAAGGGTTTCTTCACCCCGGGAAGTTAATTAAATACCATTTGGAGGCATTTAATGTTCGAGCAAAAACGGCTGATTTTCGACAAAAGAGATAACACCCCCCCATTACGTCATGCTTCAGAAATGTGGAAAATGGTCCGTTTTCAAATGTTTTATTTTTGAACGTCAGTTCACATTTGTAGGTGGATCATCAGTGTTAGAGCTAAAATTAGCATGTTTAAAGTGATTTTCATACTTCCAGGGGCTCGGGAAGTTAATTAAATACCATTTGGAGGCATTTAATGTTCGAGCAAAAACGGCTGATTTTCGACAAAAGAGATAACACCCCCCCATTACGTCATGCTTCAGAAATGTGGAAAATGGTCCGTTTTCAAATGTTTTATTTTTGAACGTCAGTTCACATTTGTAGGTGGATCATCAGTGTTAGAGCTAAAATTAGCATGTTTAAAGTGATTTTCATGCTTCCAGGGGCCCAAAACACAAGATTTATGGAATGGTTAAAAGTGCATGAAAATGGCCAATTTACTCACTCTGAGTTCTCAAAAAGGGTTTCTTCACCCCGGGAAGTTAATTAAATACCATTTGGAGGCATTTAATGTTCGAGCAAAAACGGCTGATTTTCGACAAAAGAGATAACACCCCCCCATTACGTCATGCTTCAGAAATGTGGAAAATGGTCCGTTTTCAAATGTTTTATTTTTGAACGTCAGTTCACATTTGTAGGTGGATCATCAGTGTTAGAGCTAAAATTAGCATGTTTAAAGTGATTTTTATGCTTCCAGGGGCTCGGGAAGTTAATTAAATACCATTTGGAGGCATTTAATGTTCGAGCAAAAACGGCTGATTTTCGACAAAAGAGATAACACCCCCCCATTACGTCATGCTTCAGAAATGTGGAAAATGGTCCGTTTTCAAATGTTTTATTTTTGAACGTCAGTTCACATTTGTAGGTGGATCATCAGTGTTAGAGCTAAAATTAGCATGTTTAAAGTGATTTTCATGCTTCCAGGGGCCCAAAACACAAGATTTATGGAATGGTTAAAAGTGCATGAAAATGGCCAATTTACTCACTCTGAGTTCTCAAAAAGGGTTTCTTCACCCCGGGAAGTTAATTAAATACCATTTGGAGGCATTTAATGTTCGAGCAAAAACGGCTGATTTTCGACAAAAGAGATAACACCCCCCCATTACGTCATGCTTCAGAAATGTGGAAAATGGTCCGTTTTCAAATGTTTTATTTTTGAACGTCAGTTCACATTTGTAGGTGGATCATCAGTGTTAGAGCTAAAATTAGCATGTTTAAAGTGATTTTCATGCTTCCAGGGGCTCGGGAAGTTAATTAAATACCATTTGGAGGCATTTAATGTTCGAGCAAAAACGGCTGATTTTCGACAAAAGAGATAACACCCCCCCATTACGTCATGCTTCAGAAATGTGGAAAATGGTCCGTTTTCAAATGTTTTATTTTTGAACGTCAGTTCACATTTGTAGGTGGATCATCAGTGTTAGAGCTAAAATTAGCATGTTTAAAGTGATTTTATGCTTCCAGGGGCTCGGGAAGTGAAATAAATACCATTTGGAGGCATTTAATGTTCGAGCAAAAACGGCTGATTTTCGACAAAAGAGATAACACCCCCCATTACGTCATGCTTCAGAAATGTGGAAAATGGTCCGTTTTCAAATGTTTTATTTTTGAACGTCAGTTCACATTTGTAGGTGGATCATCAGTGTTAGAGCTAAAATTAGCATGTTTAAAGTGATTTTCATGCTTCCAGGGGCCCAAAACACAAGATTTATGGAATGGTTAAAAGTGCATGAAAATGGCCAATTTACTCACTCTGAGTTCTCAAAAAGGGTTTCTTCACCACGGGAAGTTAATTAAATACCATTTGGAGGCATTTAATGTTCGAGCAAAAACGGCTGATTTTCGACAAAAGAGATAACACCCCCCCATTACGTCATGCTTCAGAAATGTGGAAAATGGTCCGTTTTCAAATGTTTTATTTTTGAACGTCAGTTCACATTTGTAGGTGGATCATCAGTGTTAGAGCTAAAATTAGCATGTTTAAAGTGATTTTCATGCTTCCAGGGGCTCGGGAAGTTAATTAAATACCATTTGGAGGCATTTAATGTTCGAGCAAAAACGGCTGATTTTCGACAAAAGAGATAACACCCCCCATTACGTCATGCTTCAGAAATGTGGAAAATGGTCCGTTTTCAAATGTTTTATTTTTGAACGTCAGTTCACATTTGTAGGTGGATCATCAGTGTTAGAGCTAAAATTAGCATGTTTAAAGTGATTTTCATGCTTCCAGGGGCTCGGGAAGTGAAATAAATACCATTTGGGGGCATTTAATGTTCGAGCAAAAACGGCTGATTTTCGACAAAAGAGATAACACCCCCCCATTACGTCATGCTTCAGAAATGTGGAAAATGGTCCGTTTTCAAATGTTTTATTTTTGAACGTCAGTTCACATTTGTAGGTGGATCATCAGTGTTAGAGCTAAAATTAGCATGTTTAAAGTGATTTTCATGCTTCCAGGGGCTCGGGAAGTTAATTAAATACCATTTGGAGGCATTTAATGTTCGAGCAAAAACGGCTGATTTTCGACAAAAGAGATAACACCCCCCCATTACGTCATGCTTCAGAAATGTGGAAAATGGTCCGTTTTCAAATGTTTTATTTTTGAACGTCAGTTCACATTTGTAGGTTGATCATCAGTGTTAGAGCTAAAATTAGCATGTTTAAAGTGATTTTCATGCTTCCAGGGGCTCAGGAAGTGAAATAAATACCATTTGGAGGCATTTAATGTTCGAGCAAAAACGGTTGATTTTCGACAAAAGAGATAACACCCCCCCATTACGTCATGCTTCAGAAATGTGGAAAATGGTCCGTTTTCAAATGTTTTATTTTTGAACGTCAGTTCACATTTGTAGGTGGATCATCAGTGTTAGAGCTAAAATTAGCATGTTTAAAGTGATTTTCATGCTTCCAGGGGCCCAAAACACAAGATTTATGGAATGGTTAAAAGTGCATGAAAATGGCCAATTTACTCACTCTGAGTTCTCAAAAAGGGTTTCTTCACCCCGGGAAGTTAATTAAATACCATTTGGAGGCATTTAATGTTCGAGCAAAAACGGCTGATTTTCGACAAAAGAGATAACACCCCCCCATTACGTCATGCTTCAGAAATGTGGAAAATGGTCCGTTTTCAAATGTTTTATTTTTGAACGTCAGTTCACATTTGTAGGTGGATCATCAGTGTTAGAGCTAAAATTAGCATGTTTAAAGTGATTTTCATGCTTCCAGGGGCCCAAAACACAAGATTTATGGAATGGTTAAAAGTGCATGAAAATGGCCAATTTACTCACTCTGAGTTCTCAAAAAGGGTTTCTTCACCCCGGGAAGTTAATTAAATACCATTTGGAGGCATTTAATGTTCGAGCAAAAACGGCTGATTTTCGACAAAAGAGATAACACCCCCCCATTACGTCATGCTTCAGAAATGTGGAAAATGGTCCGTTTTCAAATGTTTTATTTTTGAACGTCAGTTCACATTTGTAGGTGGATCATCAGTGTTAGAGCTAAAATTAGCATGTTTAAAGTGATGTTCATGCTTCCAGGGGCTCGGGAAGTTAATTAAATAC
Source organism: Lissotriton vulgaris (assembly GCF_964263255.1). Taxonomy (NCBI): domain Eukaryota; kingdom Metazoa; phylum Chordata; class Amphibia; order Caudata; family Salamandridae; genus Lissotriton; species Lissotriton vulgaris. The sequence continues at coordinate 118,516 of NW_028248533.1, forward strand.
CATTTGGAGGCATTTAATGTTCGAGCAAAAACGGCTGATTTTCGACAAAAGAGATAACACCCCCCATTACGTCATGCTTCAGAAATGTGGAAAATGGTCCGTTTTCAAATGTTTTATTTTTGAACGTCAGTTCACATTTGTAGGTGGATCATCAGTGTTAGAGCTAAAATTAGCATGTTTAAAGTGATTTTCATGCTTCCAGGGGCCCAAAACACAAGATTTATGGAATGGTTAAAAGTGCATGAAAATGGCCAATTTACTCACTCTGAGTTCTCAAAAAGGGTTTCTTCACCCCGGGAAGTTAATTAAATACCATTTGGAGGCATTTAATGTTCGAGCAAAAACGGCTGATTTTCGACAAAAGAGATAACACCCCCCCATTACGTCATGCTTCAGAAATGTGGAAAATGGTCCGTTTTCAAATGTTTTATTTTTGAACGTCAGTTCACATTTGTCGGTGGATCATCAGTGTTAGAGCTAAAATTAGCATGTTTAAAGTGATTTTCATGCTTCCAGGGGCTCGGGAAGTTAATTAAATACCATTTGGAGGCATTTAATGTTCGAGCAGAAACGGCTGATTTTCGACAAAAGAGATTACACCCCCCCATTACGTCATGCTTCAGAAATGTGGAAAATGGTCCGTTTTCAAATGTTTTATTTTTGAACGTCAGTTCACATTTGTAGGTGGATCATCAGTGTTAGAGCTAAAATTAGCATGTTTAAAGTGATTTTCATGCTTCCAGGGGCCCAAAACACAAGATTTATGGAATGGTTAAAAGTGCATGAAAATGGCCAATTTACTCACTGTGAGTTCTCAAAAAGGGTTTCTTCACCCCGGGAAGTTAATTAAATACCATTTGGAGGCATTTAATGTTCGAGCAAAAACGGCTGATTTTCGACAAAAGAGATAACACCCCCCCATTACGTCATGCTTCAGAAATGTGGAAAATGGTCCGTTTTCAAATGTTTTATTTTTGAACGTCAGTTCACATTTGTAGGTGGATCATCAGTGTTAGAGCTAAAATTAGCATGTTTAAAGTGATTTTCATGCTTCCAGGGGCCCAAAACACAAGATTTATGGAATGGTTAAAAGTGCATGAAAATGGCCAATTTACTCACTCTGAGTTCTCAAAAAGGGTTTCTTCACCCCGGGAAGTTAATTAAATACCATTTGGAGGCATTTAATGTTCGAGCAAAAACGGCTGATTTTCGACAAAAGAGATAACACCCCCCCATTACGTCATGCTTCAGAAATGTGGAAAATGGTCCGTTTTCAAATGTTTTATTTTTGAACGTCAGTTCACATTTGTAGGTGGATCATCAGTGTTAGAGCTAAAATTAGCATGTTTAAAGTGATTTTCATGCTTCCAGGGGCTCTGGAAGGTAATTAAATACCATTTGGAGGCATTTAATGTTCGAGCAAAAATGGCTGATTTTCGACAAAAGAGATAACACCCCCCCATTACGTCATGCTTCAGAAATGTGGAAAATGGTCCATTTTCAAATGTTTTATTTTTGAACGTCAGTTCACATTTGTAGGTGGATCATCAGTGTTAGAGCTAAAATTAGCATGTTTAAAGTGATTTTCATGCTTCAAGGGGCTCGGGAAGTGAAATAAATACCATTTGGAGGCATTTAATGTTCGAGCAAAAACGGCTGATTTTCGACAAAAGAGATAACAACCCCCCATTACGTCATGCTTCAGAAATGTGGAAAATGGTCCGTTTTCAAATGTTTTATTTTTGAACGTCAGTTCACATTTGTAGGTGGATCCTCAGTGTTAGAGCTAAAATTAGCATGTTTAAAGTGATTTTCATGCTTCCAGGGGCTCGGGAAGTGAAATAAATACAATTTGGAGGCATTTAATGTTCGAGCAAAAACGTGTGATTTTCGACAAAAGAGATAACACCCCCCCATTACGTCATGCTTCAGAAATGTGGAAAATGGTCCGTTTTCAAATGTTTTATTTTTGAACATCAGTTCACATTTGTAGGTGGATCATCAGTGTTAGAGCTAAAATTAGCATGTTTAAAGTGATTTTCATGCTTCCAGGGGCCCAAAACACAAGATTTATGGAATGGTTAAAAGTGCATGAAAATGGCCAATTTACTCACTCTGAGTTCTCAAAAAGGGTTTCTTCACAACGGGAAGGTAATTAAATACCATTTGGAGGCATTTAATGTTCGAGCAAAAACGGCTGATTTTCGACAAAAGAGATAACACCCCCCCATTACGTCATGCTTCAGAAATGTGGAAAATGGTCCGTTTTCAAATGTTTTATTTTTGAACGTCAATTCACATTTGTAGGTGGATCATCAGTGTTAGAGCTAAAATTAGCATGTTTAAAGTGATTTTCATGCTTCCAGGGGCTCGGGAAGTTAATTAAATACCATTTGGAGGCATTTAATGTTCGAGCAAAAACGGCTGATTTTCGACAAAAGAGATAACACCCCCCCATTACGTCATGCTTCAGAAATGTGGAAAATGGTCCGTTTTCAAATGTTTTATTTTTGAACGTCAGTTCACATTTGTCGGTGGATCATCAGTGTTAGAGCTAAAATTAGCATGTTTAAAGTGATTTTCATGCTTCCAGGGGCCCAAAACACAAGATTTATGGAATGGTTAAAAGTGCATGAAAATGGCCAATTTACTCACTCTGAGTTCTCAAAAAGGGTTTCTTCACCCCGGGAAGTTAATTAAATACCATTTGGAGGCATTTAATGTTCGAGCAAAAACGGCTGATTTTCGACAAAAGAGATAACACCCCCCCATTACGTCATGCTTCAGAAATGTGGAAAATGGTCCGTTTTCAAATGTTTTATTTTTGAACGTCAGTTCACATTTGTAGGTGGATCATCAGTGTTAGAGCTAAAATTAGCATGTTTAAAGTGATTTTCATGCTTCCAGGGGCTCGGGAAGTTAATTAAATACCATTTGGAGGCATTTAATGTTCGAGCAAAAAACGGCTGATTTTCGACAAAAGAGATAACACCCCCCCATTACGTCATGCTTCAGAAATGTGGAAAATGGTCCGTTTTCAAATGTTTTATTTTTGAACGTCAGTTCACATTTGTAGGTGGATCATCAGTGTTAGAGCTAAAATTAGCATGTTTAAAGTGATTTTCATGCTTCCAGGGGCCCAAAACACAAGATTTATGGAATGGTTAAAAGTGCATGAAAATGGCCAATTTACTCACTCTGAGTTCTCAAAAAGGGTTTCTTCACCCCGGGAAGTTAATTAAATACCATTTGGAGGCATTCAATGTTCGAGCAAAAACGGCTGATTTTCGACAAAAGAGATAACACCCCCCCATTACGTCATGCTTCAGAAATGTGGAAAATGGTCCATTTTCAAATGTTTTATTTTTGAACGTCAGTTCACATTTGTAGGTGGATCATCAGTGTTAGAGCTAAAATTAGCATGTTTAAAGTGATTTTCATGCTTCCAGGGGCTCGGGAAGTTAATTAAATACCATTTGGAGGCATTTAATGTTCGAGCAAAAACGGCTGATTTTCGACAAAAGAGATAACACCCCCCCATTACGTCATGCTTCAGAAATGTGGAAAATGGTCCGTTTTCAAATGTTTTATTTTTGAACGTCAGTTCACATTTGTAGGTGGATCATCAGTGTTAGAGCTAAAATTAGCATGTTTAAAGTGATTTTCATGCTTCCAGGGGCTCGGGAAGTTAATTAAATACCATTTGGAGGCATTTAATGTTCGAGCAAAAACGGCAGATTTTCGACAAAAGAGATAACACCCCCCCATTACGTCATGCTTCAGAAATGTGGAAAATGGTCCGTTTTCAAATGTTTTATTTTTGAACGTCAGTTCACATTTGTAGGTGGATCATCAGTGTTAGAGCTAAAATTAGCATGTTTAAAGTGATTTTCATGCTTCCAGGGGCTCGGGAAGTGAAATAAATACCATTTGGAGGCATTTAATGTTCGAGCAAAAACGGCTGATTTTCGACAAAAGAGATAACACCCCCCCATTACGTCATGCTTCAGAAATGTGGAAAATGGTCCGTTTTCAAATGTTTTATTTTTGAACGTCAGTTCACATTTGTAGGTGGATCATCAGTGTTAGAGCTAAAATTAGCATGTTTAAAGTGATTTTCATGCTTCCAGGGGCCCAAACATGATGAAAATGGCCAATTTACTCACTCTGAGTTCTCAAAAAGGGTTTCTTCACCCCGGGAAGTTAATTAAATACCATTTGGAGGCATTTAATGTTCGAGCAAAAACGGCTGATTTTCGACAAAAGAGATAACACCCCCCCATTACGTCATGCTTCAGAAATGTGGAAAATGGTCCGTTTTCAAATGTTTTATTTTTGAACATCAGTTCACATTTGTAGGTGGATCATCAGTGTTAGAGCTAAAATTAGCATGTTTAAAGTGATTTTCATGCTTCCAGGGGCCAAAACACAAGATTTATGGAATGGTTAAAAGTGCATGAAAATGGCCAATTTACTCACTCTGAGTTCTCAAAAAGGGTTTCTTCACCCCGGGAAGTTAATTAAATACCATTTGGAGGCATTTAATGTTCGAGCAAAAACGGATGATTTTCGACAAAAGAGATAACACCCCCATTACGTCATGCTTCAGAAATGTGGAAAATGGTCCGTTTTCAAATGTTTTATTTTTGAACGTAATTTCACATTTGTAGGTGGATCATCAGTGTTAGAGCTAAAATTAGCATGTTTAAAGTGATTTTCATGCTTCCAGGGGCTCGGGAAGTTAATTAAATACCATTTGGAGGCATTTAATGTTCGAGCAAAAACGGCTGATTTTCGACAAAAGAGATAACACCCCCCCATTACGTCATGCTTCAGAAATGTGGAAAATGGTCCGTTTTCAAATGTTTTATTTTTGAACGTCAGTTCACATTTGTCGGTGGATCATCAGTGTTAGAGCTAAAATTAGCATGTTTAAAGTGATTTTCATGCTTCCAGGGGCCCAAAACACAAGATTTATGGAATGGTTAAAAGTGCATGAAAATGGCCAATTTACTCACTCTGAGTTCTCAAAAAGGGTTTCTTCACCCCGGGAAGTTAATTAAATACAATTTGGAGGCATTTAATGTTCGAGCAAAAACGGCTGATTTTCGACAAAAGAGATAACACCCCCCCATTACGTCATGCTTCAGAAATGTGGAAAATGGTCCGTTTTCAAATGTTTTATTTTTGAACGTCAGTTCACATTTGTAGGTGGATCATCAGTGTTAGAGCTAAAATTAGCATGTTTAAAGTGATTTTCATGCTTCCAGGGGCTCGGGAAGTTAATTAAATACCATTTGGAGGCATTTAATGTTCGAGCAAAAAACGGCTGATTTTCGACAAAAGAGATAACACCCCCCCATTACGTCATGCTTCAGAAATGTGGAAAATGGTCCGTTTTCAAATGTTTTATTTTTGAACGTCAGTTCACATTTGTAGGTGGATCATCAGTGTTAGAGCTAAAATTAGCATGTTTAAAGTGATTTTCATGCTTCCAGGGGCCCAAAACACAAGATTTATGGAATGGTTAAAAGTGCATGAAAATGGCCAATTTACTCACTCTGAGTTCTCAAAAAGGGTTTCTTCACCCCGGGAAGTTAATTAAATACCATTTGGAGGCATTCAATGTTCGAGCAAAAACGGCTGATTTTCGACAAAAGAGATAACACCCCCCCATTACGTCATGCTTCAGAAATGTGGAAAATGGTCCGTTTTCAAATGTTTTATTTTTGAACGTCAGTTCACATTTGTAGGTGGATCATCAGTGTTAGAGCAAAAATTAGCATGTTTAAAGTGATTTTCATGCTTCCAGGGGCTCGGGAAGTTAATTAAATACCATTTGGAGGCATTTAATGTTCGAGCAAAAACGGCTGATTTTCGACAAAAGAGATAACACCCCCCCATTACGTCATGCTTCAGAAATGTGGAAAATGGTCCGTTTTCAAATGTTTTATTTTTGAACGTCAGTTCACATTTGTAGGTGGATCATCAGTGTTAGAGCTAAAATTAGCATGTTTAAAGTGATTTTCATGCTTCCAGGGGCCCAAACATGATGAAAATGGCCAATTTACTCACTCTGAGTTCTCAAAAAGGGTTTCTTCACCCCGGGAAGTTAATTAAATACCATTTGGAGGCATTTAATGTTCGAGCAAAAACGGCAGATTTTCGACAAAAGAGATAACACCCCCCATTACGTCATGCTTCAGAAATGTGGAAAATGGTCCGTTTTCAAATGTTTTATTTTTGAACGTCAGTTCACATTTGTAGGTGGATCATCAGTGTTAGAGCTAAAATTAGCATGTTTAAAGTGATTTTGATGCTTCCAGGGGCTCGGGAAGTTAATTAAATACCATTTGGAGGCATTTAATGTTCGAGCAAAAACGGATGATTTTCGACAAAAGAGATAACACCCCCTCATTACGTCATGCTTCAGAAATGTGGAAAATGGTCCGTTTTCAAATGTTTCATTTTTGAACGTCAGTTCACATTTGTAGGTGGATCATCAGTGTTAGAGCTAAAATTAGCATGTTTAAAGTGATTTTCATGCTTCCAGGGGCCCAAAACACAAGATTTATGGAATGGTTAAAAGTGCATGAAAATGGCCAATTTACTTACTCTGAGTTCTCAAAAAGGGTTTCTTCACCCCGGGAAGTTAATTAAATACCATTTGGAGGCATTTAATGTTCGAGCAAAAACGGCTGATTTTCGACAAAAGAGATAACACCCCCCCATTACGTCATGCTTCAGAAATGTGGAAAATGGTCAGTTTTCAAATGTTTTATTTTTGAACGTCAGTTCACATTTGTAGGTGGATCATCAGTGTTAGAGCTAAAATTAGCATGTTTAAAGTGATTTTCATGCTTCCAGGGGTTCGGGAAGTTAATTAAATACCATTTGGAGGCATTTAATGTTCGAGCAAAAACGGCTGATTTTCGACAAAAGAGATAACACCCCCCCATTACGTCATGCTTCAGAAATGTGGAAAATGGTCCGTTTTCAAATGTTTTATTTTTGAACGTCAGTTCACATTTGTAGGTGGATCATCAGTGTTAGAGCTAAAATTAGCATGTTTAAAGTGATTTTCATGCTTCCAGGGGCTCGGGAAGTTAATTAAATACCATTTGGAGGCATTTAATGTTCGAGCAAAAACGGCTGATTTTCGACAAAAGAGATAACACCCCCCCATTACGTCATGCTTCAGAAATGTGGAAAATGGTCCGTTTTCAAATGTTTTATTTTTGAACGTCAGTTCACATTTGTAGGTGGATCATCAGTGTTAGAGCTAAAATTAGCATGTTTAAAGTGATTTTCATGCTTCCAGTGGCTCGGGAAGTTAATTAAATACCATTTGGAGGCATTTAATGTTCGAGCAAAAACGGCTGATTTTCGACAAAAGAGATAACACCCCCCCATTACGTCATGCTTCAGAAATGTGGAAAATGGTCCGTTTTCAAATGTTTTATTTTTGAACGTCAGTTCACATTTGTAGGTGGATCATCAGTGTTAGAGCTAAAATTAGCATGTTTAAAGTGATTTTCATGCTTCCAGGGGCCCAAAACACAAGATTTATGGAATGGTTAAAAGTGCATGAAAATGGCCAATTTACTCACTCTGAGTTCTCAAAAAGGGTTTCTTCACCCCGGGAAGTTAATTAAATACCATTTGGAGGCATTTAATGTTCGAGCAAAAACGGCTGATTTTCAACAAAAGAGATAACACCCCCCCATTACGTCATGCTTCAGAAATGTGGAAAATGGTCCGTTTTCAAATGTTTTATTTTTGAACGTCAGTTCACATTTGTAGGTGGATCATCAGTGTTAGAGCTAAAATTAGCATGTTTAAAGTGATGTTCATGCTTCCAGGGGCTCGGGAAGTTAATTAAATACCATTTGGAGGCATTTAATGTTCGAGCAAAAACGGCTGATTTTCGACAAAAGAGATAACACCCCCCCATTACGTCATGCTTCAGAAATGTGGAAAATGGTCCGTTTTCAAATGTTTTATTTTTGAACGTCAGTTCACATTTGTAGGTGGATCATCAGTGTTAGAGCTAAAATTAGCATGTTTAAAGTGATTTTCATGCTTCCAGGGGCTCAGGAAGTGAAATAAATACCATTTGGAGGCATTTAATGTTCGAGCAAAAATGGCTGATTTTCGACAAAAGAGATAACACCCCCCCATTACGTCATGCTTCAGAAATGTGGAAAATGGTCCGTTTTCAAATGTTTTATTTTTGAACGTCAGTTCACATTTGTAGGTGGATCATCAGTGTTAGAGCTAAAATTAGCATGTTTAAAGTGATTTTCATGCTTCCAGGGGCCCGAAACACAAGATTTATGGAATGGTTAAAAGTGCATGAAAATGGCCAATTTACTCACTCTGAGTTCTCAAAAAGGGTTTCTTCACCCCGGGAAGTTAATTAAATACCATTTGGAGGCATTTAATGTTCGAGCAAAAACGGCTGATTTTCGACAAAAGAGATAACACCCCCCCATTACGTCATGCTTCAGAAATGTGGAAAATGGTCCGTTTTCAAATGTTTTATTTTTGAACGTTAGTTCACATTTGTAGGTGGATCATCAGTGTTAGAGCTAAAATTAGCATGTTTAAAGTGATTTTCATGCTTCCAGGGGCTCGGGAAGTTAATTAAATACCATTTGGAGGCATTTAATGTTCGAGCAAAAACGGCTGATTTTCGACAAAAGAGATAACACCCCCCCATTACGTCATGCTTCAGAAATGTGGAAAATGGTCCGTTTTCAAATGTTTTATTTTTGAACGTCAGATCACATTTGTAGGTGGATCATCAGTGTTAGAGCTAAAATTAGCATGTTTAAAGTGATTTTCATGCTTCCAGGGGCTCGGGAAGTGAAATAAATACCATTTGGAGGCATTTAATGTTCGAGCAAAAACGGCAGATTTTCGACAAAAGAGATAACACCCCCCCATTACGTCATGCTTCAGAAATGTGGAAAATGGTCCGTTTTCAAATGTTTTATTTTTGAACGTCAGTTCACATTTGTAGGTGGATCATCAGTGTTAGAGCTAAAATTAGCATGTTTAAAGTGATTTTCATGCTTCCAGGGGCCCAAAACACAAGATTTATGGAATGGTTAAAAGTGCATGAAAATGGCCAATTTACTCACTCTGAGTTCTCAAAAAGGGTTTCTTCACCCCGGGAAGTTAATTAAATACCATTTGGAGGCATTTAATGTTCGAGCAAAAACGGCTGATTTTCGACAAAAGAGATAACACCCCCCCATTACGTCATGCTTCAGAAATGTGGAAAATGGTCCGTTTTCAAATGTTTTATTTTTGAACGTCAGTTCACATTTGTAGGTGGATCATCAGTGTTAGAGCTAAAATTAGCATGTTTAAAGTGATTTTCATGCTTCCAGGGGCTCGGGAAGTTAATTAAATACCATTTGGAGGCATTTAATGTTCGAGCAAAAACGGCTGATTTTCGACAAAAGAGATAACACCCCCCCATTACGTCATGCTTCAGAAATGTGGAAAATGGTCCGTTTTCAAATGTTTTATTTTTGAACGTCAGTTCACATTTGTAGGTGGATCATCAGTGTTAGAGCTAAAATTTGCATGTTTAAAGTGATTTTCATGCTTCCAGGGGCCCAAAACACAAGATTTATGGAATGGTTAAAAGTGCATGAAAATGGCCAATTTACTCACTCTGAGTTCTCAAAAAGGGTTTCTTCACCCCGGGAAGTTAATTAAATACCATTTGGAGGCATTTAATGTTCGAGCAAAAACGGCTGATTTTCGACAAAAGAGATAACACCCCCCCATTACGTCATGCTTCAGAAATGTGGAAAATGGTCCGTTTTCAAATGTTTTATTTTTGAACGTCAGTTCACATTTGTAGGTGGATCATCAGTGTTAGAGCTAAAATTAGCATGTTTAAAGTGATTTTCATGCTTCCAGGGGCTCGGGAAGTTAATTAAATACCATTTGGAGGCATTTAATGTTCGAGCAAAAACGGCTGATTTTCGACAAAAGAGATAACACCCCCCCATTACGTCATGCTTCAGAAATGTGGAAAATGGTCCGTTTTCAAATGTTTTATTTTTGAACGTCAGTTCACATTTGTAGGTGGATCATCAGTGTTAGAGCTAAAATTAGCATGTTTAAAGTGATTTTCATGCTTCCAGGGGCCCAAAACACAAGATTTATGGAATGGTTAAAAGTGCATGAAAATGGCCAATTTACTCACTCTGAGTTCTCAAAAAGGGTTTCTTCACCCCGGGAAGTTAATTAAATACCATTTGGAGGCATTTAATGTTCGAGCAAAAACGGCTGATTTTCGACAAAAGAGATAACACCCCCCCATTACGTCATGCTTCAGAAATGTGGAAAATGGTCCGTTTTCAAATGTTTTATTTTTGAACGTCAGTTCACATTTGTAGGTGGATCATCAGTGTTAGAGCTAAAATTAGCATGTTTAAAGTGATTTTCATGCTTCCAGGGGCTCGGGAAGTTAATTAAATACCATTTGGAGGCATTTAATGTTCGAGCAAAAACGGCTGATTTTCGACAAAAGAGATAACACCCCCCCATTACGTCATGCTTCAGAAATGTGGAAAATGGTCCGTTTTCAAATGTTTTATTTTTGAACGTCAGTTCACATTTGTAGGTGGATCATCAGTGTTAGAGCTAAAATTAGCATGTTTAAAGTGATTTTCATGCTTCCAGGGGCTCAGGAAGTGAAATAAATACCATTTGGAGGCATTTAATGTTCGAGCAAAAACGGCTGATTTTCGACAAAAGAGATAACACCCCCCCATTACGTCATGCTTCAGAAATGTGGAAAATGGTCCGTTTTCAAATGTTTTATTTTTGAACGTCAGTTCACATTTGTAGGTGGATCATCAGTGTTAGAGCTAAAATTAGCATGTTTAAAGTGATTTTCATGCTTCCAGGGGCCCGAAACACAAGATTTATGGAATGGTTAAAAGTGCATGAAAATGGCCAATTTACTCACTCTGAGTTCTCAAAAAGGGTTTCTTCACCCCGGGAAGTTAATTAAATACCATTTGGAGGCATTTAATGTTCGAGCAAAAACGGCTGATTTTCGACAAAAGAGATAACACCCCCCCATTACGTCATGCTTCAGAAATGTGGAAAATGGTCCGTTTTCAAATGTTTTATTTTTGAACGTTAGTTCACATTTGTAGGTGGATCATCAGTGTTAGAGCTAAAATTAGCATGTTTAAAGTGATTTTCATGCTTCCAGGGGCTCGGGAAGTTAATTAAATACCATTTGGAGGCATTTAATGTTCGAGCAAAAACGGCTGATTTTCGACAAAAGAGATAACACCCCCCCATTACGTCATGCTTCAGAAATGTGGAAAATGGTCCGTTTTCAAATGTTTTATTTTTGAACGTCAGTTCACATTTGTAGGTGGATCATCAGTGTTAGAGCTAAAATTAGCATGTTTAAAGTGATTTTCATGCTTCCAGGGGCTCGGGAAGTGAAATAAATACCATTTGGAGGCATTTAATGTTCGAGCAAAAACGGCAGATTTTCGACAAAAGAGATAACACCCCCCCATTACGTCATGCTTCAGAAATGTGGAAAATGGTCCGTTTTCAAATGTTTTATTTTTGAACGTCAGTTCACATTTGTAGGTGGATCATCAGTGTTAGAGCTAAAATTAGCATGTTTAAAGTGATTTTCATGCTTCCAGGGGCCCAAAACACAAGATTTATGGAATGGTTAAAAGTGCATGAAAATGGCCAATTTACTCACTCTGAGTTCTCAAAAAGGGTTTCTTCACCCCGGGAAGTTAATTAAATACCATTTGGAGGCATTTAATGTTCGAGCAAAAACGGCTGATTTTCGACAAAAGAGATAACACCCCCCCATTACGTCATGCTTCAGAAATGTGGAAAATGGTCCGTTTTCAAATGTTTTATTTTTGAACGTCAGTTCACATTTGTAGGTGGATCATCAGTGTTAGAGCTAAAATTAGCATGTTTAAAGTGATTTTCATGCTTCCAGGGGCTCGGGAAGTTAATTAAATACCATTTGGAGGCATTTAATGTTCGAGCAAAAACGGCTGATTTTCGACAAAAGAGATAACACCCCCCCATTACGTCATGCTTCAGAAATGTGGAAAATGGTCCGTTTTCAAATGTTTTATTTTTGAACGTCAGTTCACATTTGTAGGTGGATCATCAGTGTTAGAGCTAAAATTTGCATGTTTAAAGTGATTTTCATGCTTCCAGGGGCCCAAAACACAAGATTTATGGAATGGTTAAAAGTGCATGAAAATGGCTAATTTACTCACTCTGAGTTCTCAAAAAGGGTTTCTTCACCCCGGGAAGTTAATTAAATACCATTTGGAGGCATTTAATGTTCGAGCAAAAACGGCTGATTTTCGACAAAAGAGATAACACCCCCCCATTACGTCATGCTTCAGAAATGTGGAAAATGGTCCGTTTTCAAATGTTTTATTTTTGAACGTCAGTTCACATTTGTAGGTGGATCATCAGTGTTAGAGCTAAAATTAGCATGTTTAAAGTGATTTTCATGCTTCCAGGGGCTCGGGAAGTTAATTAAATACCATTTGGAGGCATTTAATGTTCGAGCAAAAACGGCTGATTTTCGACAAAAGAGATAACACCCCCCCATTACGTCATGCTTCAGAAATGTGGAAAATGGTCCGTTTTCAAATGTTTTATTTTTGAACGTCAGTTCACATTTGTAGGTGGATCATCAGTGTTAGAGCTAAAATTAGCATGTTTAAAGTGATTTTCATGCTTCCAGGGGCCCGAAACACAAGATTTATGGAATGGTTAAAAGTGCATGAAAATGGCCAATTTACTCACTCTGAGTTCTCAAAAAGGGTTTCTTCACCCCGGGAAGTTAATTAAATACCATTTGGAGGCATTTAATGTTCGAGCAAAAACGGCTGATTTTCGACAAAAGAGATAACACCCCCCCATTACGTCATGCTTCAGAAATGTGGAAAATGGTCCGTTTTCAAATGTTTTATTTTTGAACGTTAGTTCACATTTGTAGGTGGATCATCAGTGTTAGAGCTAAAATTAGCATGTTTAAAGTGATTTTCATGCTTCCAGGGGCTCGGGAAGTTAATTAAATACCATTTGGAGGCATTTAATGTTCGAGCAAAAACGGCTGATTTTCGACAAAAGAGATAACACCCCCCCATTACGTCATGCTTCAGAAATGTGGAAAATGGTCCGTTTTCAAATGTTTTATTTTTGAACGTCAGTTCACATTTGTAGGTGGATCATCAGTGTTAGAGCTAAAATTAGCATGTTTAAAGTGATTTTCATGCTTCCAGGGGCTCGGGAAGTGAAATAAATACCATTTGGAGGCATTTAATGTTCGAGCAAAAATGGCTGATTTTCGACAAAAGAGATAACACCCCCCCATTACGTCATGCTTCAGAAATGTGGAAAATGGTCCGTTTTCAAATGTTTTATTTTTGAACGTCAGTTCACATTTGTAGGTGGATCATCAGTGTTAGAGCTAAAATTAGCATGTTTAAAGTGATTTTCATGCTTCCAGGGGCCCAAAACACAAGATTTATGGAATGGTTAAAAGTGCATGAAAATGGCCAATTTACTCACTCTGAGTTCTCAAAAAGGGTTTCTTCACCCCGGGAAGTTAATTAAATACCATTTGGAGGCATTTAATGTTCGAGCAAAAACGGCTGATTTTCGACAAAAGAGATAACACCCCCCCATTACGTCATGCTTCAGAAATGTGGAAAATGGTCCGTTTTCAAATGTTTTATTTTTGAACGTCAGTTCACATTTGTAGGTGGATCATCAGTGTTAGAGCTAAAATTAGCATGTTTAAAGTGATTTTCATGCTTCCAGGGGCTCGGGAAGTTAATTAAATACCATTTGGAGGCATTTAATGTTCGAGCAAAAACGGCTGATTTTCGACAAAAGAGATAACACCCCCCCATTACGTCATGCTTCAGAAATGTGGAAAATGGTCCGTTTTCAAATGTTTTATTTTTGAACGTCAGTTCACATTTGTAGGTGGATCATCAGTGTTAGAGCTAAAATTAGCATGTTTAAAGTGATTTTCATGCTTCCAGGGGCCCAAAACACAAGATTTATGGAATGGTTAAAAGTGCATGAAAATGGCCAATTTACTCACTCTGAGTTCTCAAAAAGGGTTTCTTCACCCCGGGAAGTTAATTAAATACCATTTGGAGGTATTTAATGTTCGAGCAAAAACGGCTGATTTTCGACAAAAGAGATAACACCCCCCCATTACGTCATGCTTCAGAAATGTGGAAAATGGTCCGTTTTCAAATGTTTTATTTTTGAACGTCAGTTCACATTTGTAGGTGGATCATCAGTGTTAGAGCTAAAATTAGCATGTTTAAAGTGATTTTCATGCTTCCAGGGGCTCGGGAAGTTAATTAAATACCATTTGGAGGCATTTAATGTTCGAGCAAAAACGGCTGATTTTCGACAAAAGAGATAACACCCCCCCATTACGTCATGCTTCAGAAATGTGGAAAATGGTCCGTTTTCAAATGTTTTATTTTTGAACGTCAGTTCACATTTGTAGGTGGATCATCAGTGTTAGAGCTAAAATTAGCATGTTTAAAGTGATTTTCATGCTTCCAGGGGCTCGGGAAGTTAATTAAATACCATTTGGAGGCATTTAATGTTTGAGCAAAAACGGCTGATTTTCGACAAAAGAGATAACACCCCCCCATTACGTCATGCTTCAGAAATGTGGAAAATGGTCCGTTTTCAAATGTTTTATTTTTGAACGTCAGTTCACATTTGTAGGTGGATCATCAGTGTTAGAGCTAAAATGAGCATGTTTAAAGTGATTTTCATGCTTCCAGGGGCTCGGGAAGTGAAATAAATACCATTTGGAGGCATTTAATGTTCAAGCAAAAACGGCTGATTTTCGACAAAAGAGATAACACCCCCCCATTACGTCATGCTTCAGAAATGTGGAAAATGGTCCGTTTTCAAATGTTTTATTTTTGAACGTCAGTTCACATTTGTAGGTGGATCATCAGTGTTAGAGCTAAAATTAGCATGTTTAAAGTGATTTTCATGCTTCCAGGGGCCCAAAACACAAGATTTATGGAATGGTTAAAAGTGCATGAAAATGGCCAATTTACTCACTCTGAGTTCTCAAAAAGGGTTTCTTCACCCCGGGAAGTTAATTAAATAGCATTTGGAGGCATTTAATGTTCGAGCAAAAACGGCTGATTTTCGACAAAAGAGATAACACCCCCCCCATTACGTCATGCTTCAGAAATGTGGAAAATGGTCCGTTTTCAAATGTTTTATTTTTGAACGTCAGTTCACATTTGTAGGTGGATCATCAGTGTTAGAGCTAAAATTAGCATGTTTAAAGTGATTTTCATGCTTCCAGGGGCTCAGGAAGTGAAATAAATACCATTTGGAGGCATTTAATGTTCGAGCAAAAACGGCTGATTTTCGACAAAAGAGATAACACCCCCCCATTACGTCATGCTTCAGAAATGTGGAAAATGGTCCGTTTTCAAATGTTTTATTTTTGAACGTCAATTCACATTTGTAGGTGGATCATCAGTGTTAGAGCTAAAATTAGCATGTTTAAAGTGATTTTCATGCTTCCAGGGGCTCGGGAAGTTAATTAAATACCATTTGGAGGCATTTAATGTTCGAGCAAAAACGGCTGATTTTCGACAAAAGAGATAACACCCCCCCCCATTACGTCATGCTTCAGAAATGTGGAAAATGGTCCGTTTTCAAATGTTTTATTTTTGAACGTCAGTTCACATTTGTAGGTGGATCATCAGTGTTAGAGCTAAAATTAGCATGTTTAAAGTGATTTTCATGCTTCCAGGGGCTCGGGAAGTTAATTAAATACCATTTGGAGGCATTTAATGTTCGAGCAAAAACGGCTGATTTTCGACAAAAGAGATAACACCCCCCCATTACGTCATGCTTCAGAAATGTGGAAAATGGTCCGTTTTCAAATGTTTTATTTTTGAACGTCAGTTCACATTTGTAGGTGGATCCTCAGTGTTAGAGCTAAAATTAGCATGTTTAAAGTGATTTTCATGCTTCCAGGGGCCCAAAACACAAGATTAATGGAATGGTTAAAAGTGCATGAAAATGGCCAATTTACTCACTCTGAGTTCTCAAAAAGGGTTTCTTCACCCCGGGAAGTGAAATAAATACCATTTGGAGGCATTTAATGTTCGAGCAAAAACGGCTGATTTTCGACAAAAGAGATAACACCCCCCCATTACGTCATGCTTCAGAAATGTGGAAAATGGTCCGTTTTCAAATGTTTTATTTTTGAACGTCAGTTCACATTTGTAGGTGGATCATCAGTGTTAGAGCTAAAATTAGCATGTTTAAAGTGATTTTCATGCTTCCAGGGGCTCGGGAAGTTAATTAAATACCATTTGGAGGCATTTAATGTTCGAGCAAAAACGGCTGATTTTCGACAAAAGAGATAACACCCCCCCCCATTACGTCATGCTTCAGAAATGTGGAAAATGGTCCGTTTTCAAATGTTTTATTTTTGAACGTCAGTTCACATTTGTAGGTGGATCATCAGTGTTAGAGCTAAAATTAGCATGTTTAAAGTGATTTTCATGCTTCCAGGGGCTCGGGAAGTTAATTAAATACCATTTGGAGGCATTTAATGTTCGAGCAAAAACGGCTGATTTTCGACAAAAGAGATAACACCCCCCCATTACGTCATGCTTCAGAAATGTGGAAAATGGTCCGTTTTCAAATGTTTTATTTTTGAACGTCAGTTCACATTTGTAGGTGGATCATCAGTGTTAGAGCTAAAATTAGCATGTTTAAAGTGATTTTCATGCTTCCAGGGGCTCGGGAAGTGAAATAAATACCATTTGGAGGCATTTAATGTTCGAGCAAAAACGGCTGATTTTCGACAAAAGAGATAACACCCCCCCATTACCTCATGCTTCAGAAATGTGGAAAATGGTCCGTTTTCAAATGTTTTATTTTTGAACGTCAGTTCACATTTGTAGGTGGATCATCAGTGTTAGAGCTAAAATTAGCATGTTTAAAGTGATTTTCATGCTTCCAGGGGCTCCGGAAGTTAATTAAATACCATTTGGAGGCATTTAATGTTCGAGCAAAAACGGCTGATTTTCGACAAAAGAGATAACACACCCCCATTACGTCATGCTTCAGAAATGTGGAAAATGGTCCGTTTTCAAATGTTTTATTTTTGAACGTCAGTTCACATTTGTAGGTGGATCATCAGTGTTAGAGCTAAAATTAGCATGTTTAAAGTGATTTTCATGCTTCCAGGGGCCCAAAACACAAGATTTATGGAATGGTTAAACGTGCATGAAAATGGCCAATTTACTCACTCTGAGTTCTCAAAAAGGGTTTCTTCACCCCGGGAAGTTAATTAAATACCATTTGGAGGCATTTAATGTTCGAGCAAAAACGGCTGATTTTCGACAAAAGAGATAACACCCCCCCATTACGTCATGCTTCAGAAATGTGGAAAATGGTCCGTTTTCAAATGTTTTATTTTTGAACGTCAGTTCACATTTGTAGGTGGATCATCAGTGTTAGAGCTAAAATTAGCTTGTTTAAAGTGATTTTCATGCTTCCAGGGGCCCAAAACACAAGATTTATGGAATGGTTAAAAGTGCATGAAAATGGCCAATTTACTCACTCTGAGTTCTCAAAAAGGGTTTCTTCACCCCGGGAAGTTAATTAAATAGCATTTGGAGGCATTTAATGTTCGAGCAAAAACGGCTGATTTTCGACAAAAGAGATAACACCCCCCCCCATTACGTCATGCTTCAGAAATGTGGAAAATGGTCCGTTTTCAAATGTTTTATTTTTGAACGTCAGTTCACATTTGTAGGTGGATCATCAGTGTTAGAGCTAAAATTAGCATGTTTAAAGTGATTTTCATGCTTCCAGGGGCTCAGGAAGTGAAATAAATACCATTTGGAGGCATTTAATGTTCGAGCAAAAACGGCTGATTTTCGACAAAAGAGATAACACCCCCCCATTACGTCATGCTTCAGAAATGTGGAAAATGGTCCGTTTTCAAATGTTTTATTTTTGAACGTCAATTCACATTTGTAGGTGGATCATCAGTGTTAGAGCTAAAATTAGCATGTTTAAAGTGATTTTCATGCTTCCAGGGGCCCAAAACACAAGATTTATGGAATGGTTAAAAGTGCATGAAAATGGCCAATTTACTCACTCTGAGTTCTCAAAAAGGGTTTCTTCACCCCGGGAAGTTAATTAAATACCATTTGGAGGCATTTAATGTTCAAGCAAAAACGGCTGATTTTCGACAAAAGAGATAACACCCCCCCATTACGTCATGCTTCAGAAATGTGGAAAATGGTCCGTTTTCAAATGTTTTATTTTTGAACGTCAGTTCACATTTGTAGGTGGATCATCAGTGTTAGAGCTAAAATTAGCATGTTTAAAGTGATTTTCATGCTTCCAGGGGCTCGGGAAGTTAATTAAATACCATTTGGAGGCATTTAATGTTCGAGCAAAAACGGCTGATTTTCGACAAAAGAGATAACACCCCCCCATTACGTCATGCTTCAGAAATGTGGAAAATGGTCCGTTTTCAAATGTTTTATTTTTGAACGTCAGTTCACATTTGTAGGTGGATCATCAGTGTTAGAGCTAAAATTAGCATGTTTAAAGTGATTTTCATGCTTCCAGGGGCCCAAAACACAAGATTTATGGAATGGTTAAAAGTGCATGAAAATGGCCAATTTACTCACTCTGAGTTCTCAAAAAGGGTTTCTTCACCCCGGGAAGTTAATTAAATAGCATTTGGAGGCATTTAATGTTCGAGCAAAAACGGCTGATTTTCGACAAAAGAGATAACACCCCCCCCATTACGTCATGCTTCAGAAATGTGGAAAATGGTCCGTTTTCAAATGTTTTATTTTTGAACGTCAGTTCACATTTGTAGGTGGATCATCAGTGTTAGAGCTAAAATTAGCATGTTTAAAGTGATTTTCATGCTTCCAGGGGTTCAGGAAGTGAAATAAATACCATTTGGAGGCATTTAATGTTCGAGCAAAAACGGCTGATTTTCGACAAAAGAGATAACACCCCCCCATTACGTCATGCTTCAGAAATGTGGAAAATGGTCCGTTTTCAAATGTTTTATTTTTGAACGTCAATTCACATTTGTAGGTGGATCATCAGTGTTAGAGCTAAAATTAGCATGTTTAAAGTGATTTTCATGCTTCCAGGGGCCCAAAACACAAGATTTATGGAATGGTTAAAAGTGCATGAAAATGGCCAATTTACTCACTCTGAGTTCTCAAAAAGGGTTTCTTCACCCCGGGAAGTTAATTAAATACCATTTGGAGGCATTTAATGTTCAAGCAAAAACGGCTGATTTTCGACAAAAGAGATAACACCCCCCCATTACGTCATGCTTCAGAAATGTGGAAAATGGTCCGTTTTCAAATGTTTTATTTTTGAACGTCAGTTCACATTTGTAGGTGGATCATCAGTGTTAGAGCTAAAATTAGCATGTTTAAAGTGATTTTCATGCTTCCAGGGGCTCGGGAAGTTAATTAAATACCATTTGGAGGCATTTAATGTTCGAGCAAAAACGGCTGATTTTCGACAAAAGAGATAACACCCCCCCATTACGTCATGCTTCAGAAATGTGGAAAATGGTCCGTTTTCAAATGTTTTATTTTTGAACGTCAGTTCACATTTGTAGGTGGATCCTCAGTGTTAGAGCTAAAATTAGCATGTTTAAAGTGATTTTCATGCTTCCAGGGGCCCAAAACACAAGATTAATGGAATGGTTAAAAGTGCATGAAAATGGCCAATTTACTCACTCTGAGTTCTCAAAAAGGGTTTCTTCACCCCGGGAAGTGATATAAATACCATTTGGAGGCATTTAATGTTCGAGCAAAAACGGCTGATTTTCGACAAAAGAGATAACACCCCCCCATTACGTCATGCTTCAGAAATGTGGAAAATGGTCCGTTTTCAAATGTTTTATTTTTGAACGTCAGTTCACATTTGTAGGTGGATCATCAGTGTTAGAGCTAAAATTAGCATGTTTAAAGTGATTTTCATGCTTCCAGGGGCTCGGGAAGTTAATTAAATACCATTTGGAGGCATTTAATGTTCGAGCAAAAACGGCTGATTTTCGACAAAAGAGATAACACCCCCCCCCATTACGTCATGCTTCAGAAATGTGGAAAATGGTCCGTTTTCAAATGTTTTATTTTTGAACGTCAGTTCACATTTGTAGGTGGATCATCAGTGTTAGAGCTAAAATTAGCATGTTTAAAGTGATTTTCATGCTTCCAGGGGCTCGGGAAGTTAATTAAATACCATTTGGAGGCATTTAATGTTCGAGCAAAAACGGCTGATTTTCGACAAAAGAGATAACACCCCCCCATTACGTCATGCTTCAGAAATGTGGAAAATGGTCCGTTTTCAAATGTTTTATTTTTGAACGTCAGTTCACATTTGTAGGTGGATCATCAGTGTTAGAGCTAAAATTAGCATGTTTAAAGTGATTTTCATGCTTCTAGGGGCTCGGGAAGTGAAATAAATACCATTTGGAGGCATTTAATGTTCGAGCAAAAACGGCTGATTTTCGACAAAAGAGATAACACCCCCCCATTACCTCATGCTTCAGAAATGTGGAAAATGGTCCGTTTTCAAATGTTTTATTTTTGAACGTCAGTTCACATTTGTAGGTGGATCATCAGTGTTAGAGCTAAAATTAGCATGTTTAAAGTGATTTTCATGCTTCCAGGGGCTCCGGAAGTTAATTAAATACCATTTGGAGGCATTTAATGTTCGAGCAAAAACGGCTGATTTTCGACAAAAGAGATAACACACCCCCATTACGTCATGCTTCAGAAATGTGGAAAATGGTCCGTTTTCAAATGTTTTATTTTTGAACGTCAGTTCACATTTGTAGGTGGATCATCAGTGTTAGAGCTAAAATTAGCATGTTTAAAGTGATTTTCATGCTTCCAGGGGCCCAAAACACAAGATTTATGGAATGGTTAAAAGTGCATGAAAATGGCCAATTTACTCACTCTGAGTTCTCAAAAAGGGTTTCTTCACCCCGGGAAGTTAATTAAATACCATTTGGAGGCATTTAATGTTCGAGCAAAAACGGCTGATTTTCGACAAAAGAGATAACACCCCCCCATTACGTCATGCTTCAGAAATGTGGAAAATGGTCCGTTTTCAAATGTTTTATTTTTGAACGTCAGTTCACATTTGTAGGTGGATCATCAGTGTTAGAGCTAAAATTAGCTTGTTTAAAGTGATTTTCATGCTTCCAGGGGCCCAAAACACAAGATTTATGGAATGGTTAAAAGTGCATGAAAATGGCCAATTTACTCACTCTGAGTTCTCAAAAAGGGTTTCTTCACCCCGGGAAGTTAATTAAATAGCATTTGGAGGCATTTAATGTTCGAGCAAAAACGGCTGATTTTCGACAAAAGAGATAACACCCCCCCCCATTACGTCATGCTTCAGAAATGTGGAAAATGGTCCGTTTTCAAATGTTTTATTTTTGAACGTCAGTTCACATTTGTAGGTGGATCATCAGTGTTAGAGCTAAAATTAGCATGTTTAAAGTGATTTTCATGCTTCCAGGGGCTCAGGAAGTGAAATAAATACCATTTGGAGGCATTTAATGTTCGAGCAAAAACGGCTGATTTTCGACAAAAGAGATAACACCCCCCCATTACGTCATGCTTCAGAAATGTGGAAAATGGTCCGTTTTCAAATGTTTTATTTTTGAACGTCAATTCACATTTGTAGGTGGATCATCAGTGTTAGAGCTAAAATTAGCATGTTTAAAGTGATTTTCATGCTTCCAGGGGCCCAAAACACAAGATTTATGGAATGGTTAAAAGTGCATGAAAATGGCCAATTTACTCACTCTGAGTTCTCAAAAAGGGTTTCTTCACCCCGGGAAGTTAATTAAATACCATTTGGAGGCATTTAATGTTCAAGCAAAAACGGCTGATTTTCGACAAAAGAGATAACACCCCCCCATTACGTCATGCTTCAGAAATGTGGAAAATGGTCCGTTTTCAAATGTTTTATTTTTGAACGTCAGTTCACATTTGTAGGTGGATCATCAGTGTTAGAGCTAAAATTAGCATGTTTAAAGTGATTTTCATGCTTCCAGGGGCTCGGGAAGTTAATTAAATACCATTTGGAGGCATTTAATGTTCGAGCAAAAACGGCTGATTTTCGACAAAAGAGATAACACCCGCCCATTACGTCATGCTTCAGAAATGTGGAAAATGGTCCGTTTTCAAATGTTTTATTTTTGAACGTCAGTTCACATTTGTAGGTGGATCCTCAGTGTTAGAGCTAAAATTAGCATGTTTAAAGTGATTTTCATGCTTCCAGGGGCCCAAAACACAAGATTAATGGAATGGTTAAAAGTGCATGAAAATGGCCAATTTACTCACTCTGAGTTCTCAAAAAGGGTTTCTTCACCCCGGGAAGTGAAATAAATACCATTTGGAGGCATTTAATGTTCGAGCAAAAACGGCTGATTTTCGACAAAAGAGATAACACCCCCCCATTACGTCATGCTTCAGAAATGTGGAAAATGGTCCGTTTTCAAATGTTTTATTTTTGAACGTCAGTTCACATTTGTAGGTGGATCATCAGTGTTAGAGCTAAAATTAGCATGTTTAAAGTGATTTTCATGCTTCCAGGGGCTCGGGAAGTTAATTAAATACCATTTGGAGGCATTTAATGTTCGAGCAAAAACGGCTGATTTTCGACAAAAGAGATAACACCCCCCCCCATTACGTCATGCTTCAGAAATGTGGAAAATGGTCCGTTTTCAAATGTTTTATTTTTGAACGTCAGTTCACATTTGTAGGTGGATCATCAGTGTTAGAGCTAAAATTAGCATGTTTAAAGTGATTTTCATGCTTCCAGGGGCTCGGGAAGTTAATTAAATACCATTTGGAGGCATTTAATGTTCGAGCAAAAACGGCTGATTTTCGACAAAAGAGATAACACCCCCCCATTACGTCATGCTTCAGAAATGTGGAAAATGGTCCGTTTTCAAATGTTTTATTTTTGAACGTCAGTTCACATTTGTAGGTGGATCATCAGTGTTAGAGCTAAAATTAGCATGTTTAAAGTGATTTTCATGCTTCCAGGGGCTCGGGAAGTGAAATAAATACCATTTGGAGGCATTTAATGTTCGAGCAAAAACGGCTGATTTTCGACAAAAGAGATAACACCCCCCCATTACCTCATGCTTCAGAAATGTGGAAAATGGTCCGTTTTCAAATGTTTTATTTTTGAACGTCAGTTCACATTTGTAGGTGGATCATCAGTGTTAGAGCTAAAATTAGCATGTTTAAAGTGATTTTCATGCTTCCAGGGGCTCCGGAAGTTAATTAAATACCATTTGGAGGCATTTAATGTTCGAGCAAAAACGGCTGATTTTCGACAAAAGAGATAACACCCCCCCATTACGTCATGCTTCAGAAATGTGGAAAATGGTCCGTTTTCAAATGTTTTATTTTTGAACGTCAGTTCACATTTGTAGGTGGATCATCAGTGTTAGAGCTAAAATTAGCATGTTTAAAGTGATTTTCATGCTTCCAGGGGCCCAAAACACAAGATTTATGGAATGGTTAAAAGTGCATGAAAATGGCCAATTTACTCACTCTGAGTTCTCAAAAAGGGTTTCTTCACCCCGGGAAGTTAATTAAATACCATTTGGAGGCATTTAATGTTCGAGCAAAAACGGCTGATTTTCGACAAAAGAGATAACACCCCCCCATTACGTCATGCTTCAGAAATGTGGAAAATGGTCCGTTTTCAAATGTTTTATTTTTGAACGTCAGTTCACATTTGTAGGTGGATCATCAGTGTTAGAGCTAAAATTAGCTTGTTTAAAGTGATTTTCATGCTTCCAGGGGCCCAAAACACAAGATTTATGGAATGGTTAAAAGTGCATGAAAATGGCCAATTTACTCACTCTGAGTTCTCAAAAAGGGTTTCTTCACCCCGGGAAGTGAATTAAATACCATTTGGAGGCATTTAATGTTCGAGCAAAAACAGCTGATTTTCCACAAAAGAGATAACACCCCCCCATTACGTCATGCTTCAGAAATGTGGAAAATGGTCCGTTTTCAAATGTTTTATTTTTGAACGTCAGTTCACATTTGTAGGTGGATCATCAGTGTTAGAGCTAAAATTAGCATGTTTAAAGTGATTTTCATGCTTCCAGGGGCTCGGGAAGTTAATTAAATACCATTTGGAGGCATTTAATGTTCGAGCAAAAACGGCTGATTTTCGACAAAAGAGATAACACCCCCCCATTACGTCATGCTTCAGAAATGTGGAAAATGGTCAGTTTTCAAATGTTTTATTTTTGAACGTCAGTTCACATTTGTAGGTGGATCATCAGTGTTAGAGCTGAAATTAGCATGTTTAAAGTGATTTTCATGCTTCCAGGGGCTCGGGAAGTTAATTAAATACCATTTGGAGGCATTTAATGTTCGAGCAAAAACGGCTGATTTTCGACAAAAGAGATAACACCCCCCCATTACATCATGCTTCAGAAATGTGGAAAATGGTCCGTTTTCAAATGTTTTATTTTTGAACGTCAGTTCACATTTGTAGGTGGATCATCAGTGTTAGAGCTAAAATTAGCATGTTTAAAGTGATTTTCATGCTTCCAGGGGCTCGGGAAGTGAAATAAATACCATTTGGAGGCATTTAATGTTCGCGCAAAAACGGCTGATTTTCGACAAAAGAGATAACACCCCTCCATTACGTCATGCTTCAGAAATGTGGAAAATGGTCCGTTTTCAAATGTTTTATTTTTGAACGTCAGTTCACATTTGTAGGTGGATCATCAGTGTTAGAGCTAAAATTAGCATGTTTAAAGTGATTTTCATGCTTCCAGGGGCTCGGGAAGTGAAATAAATACCATTTGGAGGCATTTAATGTTCGAGCAAAAACGGCTGATTTTCGACAAAAGAGATAACACCCCCCCATTACGTCATGCTTCAGAAATGTGGAAAATGGTCCGTTTTCAAATGTTTTATTTTTGAACGTCAGTTCACATTTGTAGGTGGATCATCAGTGTTAGAGCTAAAATTAGCATGTTTAAAGTGATTTTCATGCTTCCAGGGGCTCGGGAAGTTAATTAAATACCATTTGGAGGCATTTAATGTTCGAGCAAAAATTGCTGATTTTCGACAAAAGAGATAACACCCCCCCATTACGTCATGCTTCAGAAATGTGGAAAATGGTCCGTTTTCAAATGTTTTATTTTTGAACGTCAGTTCACATTTGTAGGTGGATCATCAGTGTTAGAGCTAAAATTAGCATGTTTAAAGTGATTTTCATGCTTCCAGGGGCTCGGGAAGTTAATTAAATACCATTTGGAGGCATTTAATGTTCGAGCAAAAACGGCTGATTTTCGACAAAAGAGATAACACCCCCCCATTACGTCATGCTTCAGAAATGTGGAAAATGGTCCATTTTCAAATGTTTTATTTTTGAACGTCAGTTCACATTTGTAGGTGGATCATCAGTGTTAGAGCTAAAATTAGCATGTTTAAAGTGATTTTCATGCTTCCAGGGGCCCAAAACACAAGATTTATGGAATGATTAAAAGTGCATGAAAATGGCCAATTTACTCACTCTGAGTTCTCAAAAAGGGTTTCTTCACCCCGGGAAGTTAATTAAATACCATTTGGAGGCATTTAATGTTCGAGCAAAAACGGCTGATTTTCGACAAAAGAGATAACACCCCCCCATTACGTCATGCTTCAGAAATGTGGAAAATGGTCCGTTTTCCAATGTTTTATTTTTGAACGTCAGTTCACATTTGTAGGTGGATCATCAGTGTTAGAGCTAAAATTAGCATGTTTAAAGTGATTTTCATGCTTCCAAGGGCTCGGGAAGTTAATTAAATACCATTTGGAGGCATTTAATGTTCGAGCAAAAACGGCTGATTTTCGACAAAAGAGATAACACCCCCCCATTACGTCATGCTTCAGAAATGTGGAAAATGGTCCGTTTTCAAATGTTTTATTTTTGAACGTCAGTTCACATTTGTAGGTGGATCATCAGTGTTAGAGCTAAAATTAGCATGTTTAAAGTGATTTTCATGCTTCCAGGGGCCCAAAACACAAGATTTATAGAATGGTTAAAAGTGCATGAAAATGGCCAATTTACTCACTCTGAGTTCTCAAAAAGGGTTTCTTCACCCCGGGAAGTGAAATAAATACCATTTGGAGGCATTTAATGTTCGAGCAAAAACGGCTGATTTTCGACAAAAGAGATAACACCCCCCCATTACGTCATGCTTCAGAAATGTGGAAAATGGTCCGTTTCAAATGTTTTATTTTTGAACATCAGTTCACATTTGTAGGTGGATCATCAGTGTTAGAGCTAAAATTAGCATGTTTAAAGTGATTTTCATGCTTCCAGGGGCTCGGGAAGTTAATTAAATACCATTTGGAGGCATTTAATGTTCGAGCAAAAACGGCTGATTTTCGACAAAAGAGATAACACCCCCCCCATTACGTCATGCTTCAGAAATGTGGAAAATGGTCCGTTTTCAAATGTTTTATTTTTGAACGTCAGTTCACATTTGTAGGTGGATCATCAGTGTTAGAGCTAAAATTAGCATGTTTAAAGTGATTTTCATGCTTCCAGGGGCCCAAAACACAAGATTTATGGAATGGTTAAAAGTGCATGAAAATGGCCAATTTACTCACTCTGAGTTCTCAAAAAGGGTTTCTTCACCCCGGGAAGTGAATTAAATACCATTTGGAGGCATTTAATGTTCGAGCAAAAACAGCTGATTTTCCACAAAAGAGATAACACCCCCCCATTACGTCATGCTTCAGAAATGTGGAAAATGGTCCGTTTTCAAATGTTTTATTTTTGAACGTCAGTTCACATTTGTAGGTGGATCATCAGTGTTAGAGCTAAAATTAGCATGTTTAAAGTGATTTTCATGCTTCCAGGGGCTCGGGAAGTTAATTAAATACCATTTGGAGGCATTTAATGTTCGAGCAAAAACGGCTGATTTTCGACAAAAGAGATAACACCCCCCCATTACGTCATGCTTCAGAAATGTGGAAAATGGTCAGTTTTCAAATGTTTTATTTTTGAACGTCAGTTCACATTTGTAGGTGGATCATCAGTGTTAGAGCTGAAATTAGCATGTTTAAAGTGATTTTCATGCTTCCAGGGGCTCGGGAAGTTAATTAAATACCATTTGGAGGCATTTAATGTTCGAGCAAAAACGGCTGATTTTCGACAAAAGAGATAACACCCCCCCATTACATCATGCTTCAGAAATGTGGAAAATGGTCCGTTTTCAAATGTTTTATTTTTGAACGTCAGTTCACATTTGTAGGTGGATCATCAGTGTTAGAGCTAAAATTAGCATGTTTAAAGTGATTTTCATGCTTCCAGGGGCTCGGGAAGTGAAATAAATACCATTTGGAGGCATTTAATGTTCGCGCAAAAACGGCTGATTTTCGACAAAAGAGATAACACCCCTCCATTACGTCATGCTTCAGAAATGTGGAAAATGGTCCGTTTTCAAATGTTTTATTTTTGAACGTCAGTTCACATTTGTAGGTGGATCATCAGTGTTAGAGCTAAAATTAGCATGTTTAAAGTGATTTTCATGCTTCCAGGGGCTCGGGAAGTGAAATAAATACCATTTGGAGGCATTTAATGTTCGAGCAAAAACGGCTGATTTTCGACAAAAGAGATAACACCCCCCCATTACGTCATGCTTCAGAAATGTGGAAAATGGTCCGTTTTCAAATGTTTTATTTTTGAACGTCAGTTCACATTTGTAGGTGGATCATCAGTGTTAGAGCTAAAATTAGCATGTTTAAAGTGATTTTCATGCTTCCAGGGGCTCGGGAAGTTAATTAAATACCATTTGGAGGCATTTAATGTTCGAGCAAAAATTGCTGATTTTCGACAAAAGAGATAACACCCCCCCATTACGTCATGCTTCAGAAATGTGGAAAATGGTCCGTTTTCAAATGTTTTATTTTTGAACGTCAGTTCACATTTGTAGGTGGATCATCAGTGTTAGAGCTAAAATTAGCATGTTTAAAGTGATTTTCATGCTTCCAGGGGCTCGGGAAGTTAATTAAATACCATTTGGAGGCATTTAATGTTCGAGCAAAAACGGCTGATTTTCGACAAAAGAGATAACACCCCCCCATTACGTCATGCTTCAGAAATGTGGAAAATGGTCCGTTTTCAAATGTTTTATTTTTGAACGTCAGTTCACATTTGTAGGTGGATCATCAGTGTTAGAGCTAAAATTAGCATGTTTAAAGTGATTTTCATGCTTCCAGGGGCCCAAAACACAAGATTTATGGAATGGTTAAAAGTGCATGAAAATGGCCAATTTACTCACTCTGAGTTCTCAAAAAGGGTTTCTTCACCCCGGGAAGTTAATTAAATACCATTTGGAGGCATTTAATGTTCGAGCAAAAACGGCTGATTTTCGACAAAAGAGATAACACCCCCCCATTACGTCATGCTTCAGAAATGTGGAAAATGGTCCGTTTTCCAATGTTTTATTTTTGAACGTCAGTTCACATTTGTAGGTGGATCATCAGTGTTAGAGCTAAAATTAGCATGTTTAAAGTGATTTTCATGCTTCCAAGGGCTCGGGAAGTTAATTAAATACCATTTGGAGGCATTTAATGTTCGAGCAAAAACGGCTGATTTTCGACAAAAGAGATAACACCCCCCCATTACGTCATGCTTCAGAAATGTGGAAAATGGTCCGTTTTCAAATGTTTTATTTTTGAACGTCAGTTCACATTTGTAGGTGGATCATCAGTGTTAGAGCTAAAATTAGCATGTTTAAAGTGATTTTCATGCTTCCAGGGGCCCAAAACACAAGATTTATAGAATGGTTAAAAGTGCATGAAAATGGCCAATTTACTCACTCTGAGTTCTCAAAAAGGGTTTCTTCACCCCGGGAAGTGAAATAAATACCATTTGGAGGCATTTAATGTTCGAGCAAAAACGGCTGATTTTCGACAAAAGAGATAACACCCCCCCATTACGTCATGCTTCAGAAATGTGGAAAATGGTCCGTTTCAAATGTTTTATTTTTGAACATCAGTTCACATTTGTAGGTGGATCATCAGTGTTAGAGCTAAAATTAGCATGTTTAAAGTGATTTTCATGCTTCCAGGGGCTCGGGAAGTTAATTAAATACCATTTGGAGGCATTTAATGTTCGAGCAAAAACGGCTGATTTTCGACAAAAGAGATAACACCCCCCCCATTACGTCATGCTTCAGAAATGTGGAAAATGGTCCGTTTTCAAATGTTTTATTTTTGAACGTCAGTTCACATTTGTAGGTGGATCATCAGTGTTAGAGCTAAAATTAGCATGTTTAAAGTGATTTTCATGCTTCCAGGGGCCCAAAACACAAGATTTATGGAATGGTTAAAAGTGCATGAAAATGGCCAATTTACTCACTCTGAGTTCTCAAAAAGGGTTTCTTCACCCGGGGAAGTTAATTAAATACCATTCGGAGGCATTTAATGTTCGAGCAAAAACGGCTGATTTTCGACAAAAGAGATAACACCCCCCCATTACGTCATGCTTCAGAAATGTGGAAAATGGTCCGTTTTCAAATGTTTTATTTTTGAACGTCAGTTCACATTTGTAGGTGGATCATCAGTGTTAGAGCTAAAATTAGCATGTTTAAAGTGATTTTCATGCTTCCAGGGGCTCGGGAAGTTAATTAAATACCATTTGGAGGCATTTAATGTTCGAGCAAAAACGGCTGATTTTCGATAAAAGAGATAACACCCCCCCATTACGTCATGCTTCAGAAATGTGGAAAATGGTCCGTTTTCAAATGTTTTATTTTTGAACGTCAGTTCACATTTGTAGGTGGATCATCAGTGTTAGAGCTAAAATTAGCATGTTTAAAGTGATTTTCATGCTTCCTGGGGCCCAAAACACAAGATTAATGGAATGGTTAAAAGTGCATGAAAATGGCCAATTTACTCACTCTGAGTTCTCAAAAAGGGTTTCTTCACCCCGGGAAGTGAAATAAATACCATTTGGAGGCATTTAATGTTCGAGCAAAAACGGCTGATTTTCGACAAAAGAGATAACACCCCCCATTACGTCATGCTTCAGAAATGTGGAAAATGGTCCGTTTTCAAATGTTTTATTTTTGAACGTCAGTTCACATTTGTAGGTGGATCATCAGTGTTAGAGCTAAAATTAGCATGTTTAAAGTGATTTTCATGCTTCCAGGGGCTCGGGAAGTTAATTAAATACCATTTGGAGGCATTTAATGTTCGAGCAAAAACGGCTGATTTTCGACAAAAGAGATAACACCCCCCCATTACGTCATGCTTCAGAAATGTGGAAAATGGTCCGTTTTCCAATGTTTTATTTTTGAACGTCAGTTCACATTTGTAGGTGGATCATCAGTGTTATAGCTAAAATTAGCATGTTTAAAGTGATTTTCATGCTTCCAGGGGCTCGGGAAGTTAATTAAATACCATTTGGAGGCATTTAATGTTCGAGCAAAAACGGCTGATTTTCGACAAAAGAGATAACACCCCCCCATTACGTCATGCTTCAGAAATGTGGAAAATGGTCCGTTTTCAAATGTTTTATTTTTGAACGTCAGTTCACATTTGTAGGTGGATCATCAGTGTTAGAGCTAAAATTAGCATGTTTAAAGTGATTTTCATGCTTCCAGGGGCCCAAAACACAAGATTTATGGAATGGTTAAAAGTGCATGAAAATGGCCAATTTACTCACTCTGAGTTC
The DNA here is from genome assembly GCF_964263255.1 of Lissotriton vulgaris. Classification (NCBI taxonomy): domain Eukaryota; kingdom Metazoa; phylum Chordata; class Amphibia; order Caudata; family Salamandridae; genus Lissotriton; species Lissotriton vulgaris. Next base: position 149,362 of record NW_028248533.1, read on the forward strand.
TCAAAAAGGGTTTCTTCACCCCGGGAAGTGAAATAAATACCATTTGGAGGCATTTAATGTTCGAGCAAAAACGGCTGATTTTCGACAAAAGAGATAACACCCCCCCCATTACGTCATGCTTCAGAAATGTGGAAAATGGTCCGTTTTCAAATGTTTTATTTTTGAACATCAGTTCACATTTGTAGGTGGATCATCAGTGTTAGGGCTAAACTTAGCATGTTTAAAGTGATTTTCATGCTTCCAGGGGCTCGGGAAGTTAATTAAATACCATTTGGAGGCATTTAATGTTCGAGCAAAAACGGCTGATTTTCGACAAAAGAGATAACACCCCCCCATTACGTCATGCTTCAGAAATGTGGAAAATGGTCCGTTTTCAAATGTTTTATTTTTGAACGTCAGTTCACATTTGTAGGTGGATCATCAGTGTTAGAGCTAAAATTAGCATGTTTAAAGTGATTTTCATGCTTCCAGGGGCCCAAAACACAAGATTTATGGAATGGTTAAAAGTGCATGAAAATGGCCAATTTACTCACTCTGAGTTCTCAAAAAGGGTTTCTTCACCCCGGGAAGTTAATTAAATACCATTTGGAGGCATTTAATGTTCGAGCAAAAACGGCTGATTTTCGACAAAAGAGATAACACCCCCCCCATTACGTCATGCTTCAGAAATGTGGAAAAAGGTCCGTTTTCAAATGTTTTATTTTTGAACGTCAGTTCACATTTGTAGGTGGATCATCAGTGTTAGAGCTAAAAGTAGCATGTTTAAAGTGATTTTCATGCTTCCAGGGGCCCAAAACACAAGATTTATGGAATGGTTAAAAGTGCATGAAAATGGCCAATTTACTCACTCTGAGTTCTCAAAAAGGGTTTCTTCACCCGGGGAAGTTAATTAAATACCATTCGGAGGCATTTAATGTTCGAGCAAAAACGGCTGATTTTCGACAAAAGAGATAACACCCCCCCATTACGTCATGCTTCAGAAATGTGGAAAATGGTCCGTTTTCAAATGTTTTATTTTTGAACGTCAGTTCACATTTGTAGGTGGATCATCAGTGTTAGAGCTAAAATTAGCATGTTTAAAGTGATTTTCATGCTTCCAGGGGCTCGGGAAGTTAATTAAATACCATTTGGAGGCATTTAATGTTCGAGCAAAAACGGCTGATTTTCGACAAAAGAGATAACACCCCCCCATTACGTCATGCTTCAGAAATGTTGAAAATGGTCCGTTTTCAAATGTTTTATTTTTGAACGTCAGTTCACATTTGTAGGTGGATCATCAGCGTTAGAGCTAAAATTAGCATGTTTAAAGTGATTTTCATGCTTCCAGGGGCCCAAAACACAAGATTTATGGAATGGTTAAAAGTGCATGAAAATGGCCAATTTACTCACTCTGAGTTCTCAAAAAGGGTTTCTTCACCCCGGGAAGTTAATTAAATACCATTTGGAGGCATTTAATGTTCGAGCAAAAACGGCTGATTTTCGACAAAAGAGATAACACCCCCCCATTACGTCATGCTTCAGAAATGTGGAAAATGGTCCGTTTTCAAATGTTTTATTTTTGAACGTCAGTTCACATTTGTAGGTGGATCATCAGTGTTAGAGCTAAAATTAGCATGTTTAAAGTGATTTTCATGCTTCCAGGGGCTCGGGAAGTTAATTAAATACCATTTGGAGGCATTTAATGTTCGAGCAAAAACGGCTGATTTTCGATAAAAGAGATAACACCCCCCCATTACGTCATGCTTCAGAAATGTGGAAAATGGTCCGTTTTCAAATGTTTTATTTTTGAATGTCAGTTCACATTTGTAGGTGGATCATCAGTGTTAGAGCTAAAATTAGCATGTTTAAAGTGATTTTCATGCTTTCTGGGGCCCAAAACACAAGATTAATGGAATGGTTAAAAGTGCATGAAAATGGCCAATTTACTCACTCTGAGTTCTCAAAAAGGGTTTCTTCACCCCGGGAAGTGAAATAAATACCATTTGGAGGCATTTAATGTTCGAGCAAAAACGGCTGATTTTCGACAAAAGAGATAACACCCCCCCATTACGTCATGCTTCAGAAATGTGGAAAATGGTCCGTTTTCAAATGTTTTATTTTTGAACGTCAGTTCACATTTGTAGGTGGATCATCAGTGTTAGAGCTAAAATTAGCATGTTTACAGTGATTTTCATGCTTCCAGGGGCTCGGGAAGTTAATTAAATACCATTTGGAGGCATTTAATGTTCGAGCAAAAACGGCTGATTTTCGACAAAAGAGATAACACCCCCCCATTATGTCATGCTTCAGAAATGTGGAAAATGGTCCGTTTTCAAATGTTTTATTTTTGAACGTCAGTTCACATTTGTAGGTGGATCATCAGTGTTAGAGCTAAAATTAGCATGTTTAAAGTGATTTTCATGCTTCCAGGGGCTCGGGAAGTTAATTAAATACCATTTGGAGGCATTTATTGTTCGAGCAAAAACGGCTGATTTTCGACAAAAGAGATAACACCCCCCCATTACGTCATGCTTCAGAAATGTGGAAAATGGTCCGTTTTCAAATGTTTTATTTTTGAACGTCAGTTCACATTTGTAGGTGGATCATCAGTGTTAGAGCTAAAATTAGCATGTTTAAAGTGATTTTCATGCTTCCAGGGGCTCGGGAAGTGAAATAAATACCATTTGGAGGCATTTAATGTTCGAGCAAAAATGGCTGATTTTCGACAAAAGTGATAACACCCCCCCATTACGTCATGCTTCAGAAATGTGGAAAATGGTCCGTTTTCAAATGTTTTATTTTTGAACGTCAGTTCACATTTGTAGGTGGATCTTCAGTGTTAGAGCTAAAATTAGCATGTTTAAAGTGATTTTCATGCTTCCAGGGGCTCGGGAAGTGAAATAAATACCATTTGGAGGCATTTAATGTTCGAGCAAAAACGGCTGATTTTCGACAAAAGAGATAACACCCCCCCATTACGTCATGCTTCAGAAATGTGGAAAATGGTCCGTTTTCAAATGTTTTATTTTTGAACGTCAGTTCACATTTGTAGGTGGATCATCAGTGTTAGAGCTAAAATTAGCATGTTTAAAGTGATTTTCATGCTTCCAGGGGCCCAAAACACAAGATTTATGGAATGGTTAAAAGTGCATGAAAATGGCCAATTTACTCACTCTGAGTTCTCAAAAAGGGTTTCTTCACCCCGGGAAGTTAATTAAATACCATTTGGAGGCATTTAATGTTCGAGCAAAAACGGCTGATTTTCGACAAAAGAGATAACACCCCCCCATTACGTCATGCTTCAGAAATGTGGAAAATGGTCCGTTTTCAAATGTTTTATTTTTGAACGTCAGTTCACATTTGTAGGTGGATCATCAGTGTTAGAGCTCAAATTAGCATGTTTAAAGTGATTTTCATGCTTCCAGGGGCCCAAAACACAAGATTTATGGAATGGTTAAAAGTGCATGAAAATGGCCAATTTACTCACTCTGAGTTCTCAAAAAGGGTTTCTTCACCCCGGGAAGTTAATTAAATACCATTTGGAGGCATTTAATGTTCGAGCAAAAACGGCTGATTTTCGACAAAAGAGATAACACCCCCCCATTACGTCATGCTTCAGAAATGTGGAAAATGGTCCGTTTTCAAATGTTTTATTTTTGAACGTCAGTTCACATTTGTAGGTGGATCATCAGTGTTAGAGCTAAAATTAGCTTGTTTAAAGTGATTTTCATGCTTCCAGGGGCCCAAAACACAAGATTTATGGAATGGTTAAAAGTGCATGAAAATGGCCAATTTACTCACTCTGAGTTCTCAAAAAGGGTTTCTTCACCCCGGGAAGTGAATTAAATACCATTTGGAGGCATTTAATGTTCGAGCAAAAACGGCTGATTTTCGACAAAAGAGATAACACCCCCCCATTACGTCATGCTTCAGAAATGTGGAAAATGGTCCGTTTTCAAATGTTTTATTTTTGAACGTCAGTTCACATTTGTAGGTGGATCATCAGTGTTAGAGCTAAAATTAGCATGTTTAAAGTGATTTTCATGCCTCCAGGGGCTCGGAAAGTTAATTAAATACCATTTGGAGGCATTTAATGTTCGAGCAAAAACGGCTGATTTTCGACAAAAGAGATAACACCCCCCCATTACGTCATGCTTCAGAAATGTGGAAAATGGTCCGTTTTCAAATGTTTTATTTTTGAACGTCAGTTCACATTTGTAGGTGGATCATCAGTGTTAGAGCTAAAATTAGCATGTTTAAAGTGATTTTCATGCTTCCAGGGGCTCGGGAAGTTAATTAAATACCATTTGGAGGCATTTAATGTTCGAGCAAAAACGGCTGATTTTCGACAAAAGAGATAACACCCCCCCCATTACGTCATGCTTCAGAAATGTGGAAAATGGTCCGTTTTCAAATGTTTTATTTTTGAACGTCAGTTCACATTTGTAGGTGGATCATCAGTGTTAGAGCTAAAATTAGCATGTTTAAAGTGATTTTCATGCTTCCAGGGGCTCGGGAAGTGAAATAAATACCATTTGGAGGCATTTAATGTTCGCGCAAAAACGGCTGATTTTTGACAAAAGAGATAACACCCCTCCATTACATCATGCTTCAGAAATGTGGAAAATGGTCCGTTTTCAAATGTTTTATTTTTGAACGTCAGTTCACATTTGTAGGTGGATCATCAGTGTTAGAGCTAAAATTAGCATGTTTAAAGTGATTTTCATGCTTCCAGGGGCTCGGGAAGTTAATTAAATACCATTTGGAGGCATTTAATGTTCGAGCAAAAACGGCTGATTTTCGACAAAAGAGATAACACCCCCCCCATTACGTCATGCTTCAGAAATGTGGAAAATGGTCCGTTTTCAAATGTTTTATTTTTGAACGTCAGTTCACATTTGTAGGTGGATCATCAGTGTTAGAGCTAAAATTAGCATGTTTAAAGTGATTTTCATGCTTCCAGGGGCTCGGGAAGTGAAATAAATACCATTTGGAAGCATTTAATGTTCGAGCAAAAACGGCTGATTTTCGACAAAAGAGATAACACCCCCCCATTACGTCATGCTTCAGAAATGTGGAAAATGGTCCGTTTTCAAATGTTTTATTTTTGAATGTCAGTTCACATTTGTAGGTGGATCATCAGTGTTAGAGCTAAAATTAGCATGTTTAAAGTGATTTTCATGCTTCCAGGGGCTCGGGAAGTTAATTAAATACCATTTGGAGGCATTTAATGTTCGAGCAAAAATGGCTGATTTTCGACAAAAGAGATAACACCCCCCCATTACGTCATGCTTCAGAAATGTGGAAAATGGTCCGTTTTCAAATGTTTTATTTTTGAACGTCAGTTCACATTTGTAGGTGGATCATCAGTGTTAGAGCTAAAATTAGCATGTTTAAAGTGATTTTCATGCTTCCAGGGGCCCAAAACACAAGATTTATGGAATGGTTAAAAGTGCATGAAAATGGCCAATTTACTCACTCTGAGTTCTCAAAAAGGGTTTCTTCACCCCGGGAAGTTAATTAAATACCATTTGGAGGCATTTAATGTTCGAGCAAAAACGGCTGATTTTCGACAAAAGAGATAACACCCCCCCATTACGTCATGCTTCAGAAATGTGGAAAATGGTCCGTTTTCCAATGTTTTATTTTTGAACGTCAGTTCACATTTGTAGGTGGATCATCAGTGTTAGAGCTAAAATTAGCATGTTTAAAGTGATTTTCATGCTTCCAGGGGCTCGGGAAGTTAATTAAATACGATTTGGAGGCATTTAATGTTCGAGCAAAAACGGCTGATTTTCGACAAAAGAGATAACACCCCCCCATTACGTCATGCTTCAGAAATGTGGAAAATGGTCCGTTTTCAAATGTTTTATTTTTGAACGTCAGTTCACATTTGTAGGTGGATCATCAGTGTTAGAGCTAAAATTTGCATGTTTAAAGTGATTTTCATGCTTCCAGGGGCCCAAAACACAAGATTTATGGAATGGTTAAAAGTGCATGAAAATGGCCAATTTACTCACTCTGAGTTCTCAAAAAGGGTTTCTTCACCCCGGGAAGTGAAATAAATACCATTTGGAGGCATTTAATGTTCGAGCAAAAACGGCTGATTTTCGACAAAAGAGATAACACCCCCCCATTACGTCATGCTTCAGAAATGTGGAAAATGGTCCGTTTTCAAATGTTTTATTTTTGAACATCAGTTCACATTTGTAGGTGGATCATCAGTGTTAGAGCTAAAATTAGCATGTTTAAAGTGATTTTCATGCTTCCAGGGGCCCAAAACACAAGATTTATGGAATGGTTAAAAGTGCATGAAAATGGCCAATTTACTCACTCTGAGTTCTCAAAAAGGGTTTCTTCACCCGGGGAAGTTAATTAAATACCATTTGGAGGCATTTAATGTTCGAGCAAAAATGGCTGATTTTCGACAAAAGAGATAACACCCCCCCATTACGTCATGCTTCAGAAATGTGGAAAATGGTCCGTTTTCAAATGTTTTATTTTTGAACGTCAGTTCACATTTGTAGGTGGATCATCAGTGTTAGAGCTAAAATTAGCATGTTTAAAGTGATTTTCATGCTTCCAGGGGCTCGGGAAGTGAAATAAATACCATTTGGAGGCATTTAATGTTCGAGCAAAAACGGCTGATTTTCGACAAAAGAGATAACACCCCCCCATTACGTCATGCTTCAGAAATGTGGAAAATGGTCCGTTTTCAAATGTTTTATTTTTGAACGTCAGTTCACATTTGTAGGTGGATCATCAGTGTTAGAGCTAAAATTAGCATGTTTAAAGTGATTTTCATGCTTCCAGGGGCCCAAAACACAAGATTTATGGAATGGTTAAAAGTGCATGAAAATGGCCAATTTACTCACTCTGAGTTCTCAAAAAGGGTTTCTTCACCCCGGGAAGTTAATTAAATACCATTTGGAGGCATTTAATGTTCGAGCAAAAACGGCTGATTTTCGACAAAAGAGATAACACCCCCCCATTACGTCATGCTTCAGAAATGTGGAAAATGGTCCGTTTTCAAATGTTTTATTTTTGAACGTCAGTTCACATTTGTAGGTGGATCATCAGTGTTAGAGCTAAAATTAGCATGTTTAAAGTGATTTTCATGCTTCCAGGGGCCCAAAACACAAGATTTATGGAATGGTTAAAAGTGCATGAAAATGGCCAATTTACTCACTCTGAGTTCTCAAAAAGGGTTTCTTCACCCCGGGAAGTTAATTAAATACCATTTGGAGGCATTTAATGTTCGAGCAAAAACGGCTGATTTTCGACAAAAGAGATAACACCCCCCCATTACGTCATGCTTCAGAAATGTGGAAAATGGTCCGTTTTCAAATGTTTTATTTTTGAACGTCAGTTCACATTTGTAGGTGGATCATCAGTGTTAGAGCTAAAATTAGCATGTTTAAAGTGATTTTCATGCCTCCAGGGGCTCGGAAAGTTAATTAAATACCATTTGGAGGCATTTAATGTTCGAGCAAAAACGGCTGATTTTCGACAAAAGAGATAACACCCCCCCATTACGTCATGCTTCAGAAATGTGGAAAATGGTCCGTTTTCAAATGTTTTATTTTTGAACGTCAGTTCACATTTGTAGGTGGATCATCAGTGTTAGAGCTAAAATTAGCATGTTTAAAGTGATTTTCATGCTTCCAGGGGCTCGGGAAGTTAATTAAATACCATTTGGAGGCATTTAATGTTCGAGCAAAAACGGCTGATTTTCGACAAAAGAGATAACACCCCCCCCATTACGTCATGCTTCAGAAATGTGGAAAATGGTCCGTTTTCAAATGTTTTATTTTTGAACGTCAGTTCACATTTGTAGGTGGATCATCAGTGTTAGAGCTAAAATTAGCATGTTTAAAGTGATTTTCATGCTTCCAGGGGCTCGGGAAGTGAAATAAATACCATTTGGAGGCATTTAATGTTCGCGCAAAAACGGCTGATTTTTGACAAAAGAGATAACACCCCTCCATTACATCATGCTTCAGAAATGTGGAAAATGGTCCGTTTTCAAATGTTTTATTTTTGAACGTCAGTTCACATTTGTAGGTGGATCATCAGTGTTAGAGCTAAAATTAGCATGTTTAAAGTGATTTTCATGCTTCCAGGGGCTCGGGAAGTTAATTAAATACCATTTGGAGGCATTTAATGTTCGAGCAAAAACGGCTGATTTTCGACAAAAGAGATAACACCCCCCCATTACGTCATGCTTCAGAAATGTGGAAAATGGTCCGTTTTCAAATGTTTTATTTTTGAACGTCAGTTCACATTTGTAGGTGGATCATCAGTGTTAGAGCTAAAATTAGCATGTTTAAAGTGATTTTCATGCTTCCAGGGGCTCGGGAAGTGAAATAAATACCATTTGGAAGCATTTAATGTTCGAGCAAAAACGGCTGATTTTCGACAAAAGAGATAACACCCCCCCATTACGTCATGCTTCAGAAATGTGGAAAATGGTCCGTTTTCAAATGTTTTATTTTTGAATGTCAGTTCACATTTGTAGGTGGATCATCAGTGTTAGAGCTAAAATTAGCATGTTTAAAGTGATTTTCATGCTTCCAGGGGCTCGGGAAGTTAATTAAATACCATTTGGAGGCATTTAATGTTCGAGCAAAAATGGCTGATTTTCGACAAAAGAGATAACACCCCCCCATTACGTCATGCTTCAGAAATGTGGAAAATGGTCCGTTTTCAAATGTTTTATTTTTGAACGTCAGTTCACATTTGTAGGTGGATCATCAGTGTTAGAGCTAAAATTAGCATGTTTAAAGTGATTTTCATGCTTCCAGGGGCCCAAAACACAAGATTTATGGAATGGTTAAAAGTGCATGAAAATGGCCAATTTACTCACTCTGAGTTCTCAAAAAGGGTTTCTTCACCCCGGGAAGTTAATTAAATACCATTTGGAGGCATTTAATGTTCGAGCAAAAACGGCTGATTTTCGACAAAAGAGATAACACCCCCCCATTACGTCATGCTTCAGAAATGTGGAAAATGGTCCGTTTTCCAATGTTTTATTTTTGAACGTCAGTTCACATTTGTAGGTGGATCATCAGTGTTAGAGCTAAAATTAGCATGTTTAAAGTGATTTTCATGCTTCCAGGGGCTCGGGAAGTTAATTAAATACGATTTGGAGGCATTTAATGTTCGAGCAAAAACGGCTGATTTTCGACAAAAGAGATAACACCCCCCCATTACGTCATGCTTCAGAAATGTGGAAAATGGTCCGTTTTCAAATGTTTTATTTTTGAACGTCAGTTCACATTTGTAGGTGGATCATCAGTGTTAGAGCTAAAATTTGCATGTTTAAAGTGATTTTCATGCTTCCAGGGGCCCAAAACACAAGATTTATGGAATGGTTAAAAGTGCATGAAAATGGCCAATTTACTCACTCTGAGTTCTCAAAAAGGGTTTCTTCACCCCGGGAAGTGAAATAAATACCATTTGGAGGCATTTAATGTTCGAGCAAAAACGGCTGATTTTCGACAAAAGAGATAACACCCCCCCATTACGTCATGCTTCAGAAATGTGGAAAATGGTCCGTTTTCAAATGTTTTATTTTTGAACATCAGTTCACATTTGTAGGTGGATCATCAGTGTTAGAGCTAAAATTAGCATGTTTAAAGTGATTTTCATGCTTCCAGGGGCCCAAAACACAAGATTTATGGAATGGTTAAAAGTGCATGAAAATGGCCAATTTACTCACTCTGAGTTCTCAAAAAGGGTTTCTTCACCCGGGGAAGTTAATTAAATACCATTTGGAGGCATTTAATGTTCGAGCAAAAATGGCTGATTTTCGACAAAAGAGATAACACCCCCCCATTACGTCATGCTTCAGAAATGTGGAAAATGGTCCGTTTTCAAATGTTTTATTTTTGAACGTCAGTTCACATTTGTAGGTGGATCATCAGTGTTAGAGCTAAAATTAGCATGTTTAAAGTGATTTTCATGCTTCCAGGGGCTCGGGAAGTGAAATAAATACCATTTGGAGGCATTTAATGTTCGAGCAAAAACGGCTGATTTTCGACAAAAGAGATAACACCCCCCCATTACGTCATGCTTCAGAAATGTGGAAAATGGTCCGTTTTCAAATGTTTTATTTTTGAACGTCAGTTCACATTTGTAGGTGGATCATCAGTGTTAGAGCTAAAATTAGCATGTTTAAAGTGATTTTCATGCTTCCAGGGGCCCAAAACACAAGATTTATGGAATGGTTAAAAGTGCATGAAAATGGCCAATTTACTCACTCTGAGTTCTCAAAAAGGGTTTCTTCACCCCGGGAAGTTAATTAAATACCATTTGGAGGCATTTAATGTTCGAGCAAAAACGGCTGATTTTCGACAAAAGAGATAACACCCCCCCATTACGTCATGCTTCAGAAATGTGGAAAATGGTCCGTTTTCAAATGTTTTATTTTTGAACGTCAGTTCACATTTGTAGGTGGATCATCAGTGTTAGAGCTAAAATTAGCATGTTTAAAGTGATTTTCATGCTTCCAGGGGCCCAAAACACAAGATTTATGGAATGGTTAAAAGTGCATGAAAATGGCCAATTTACTCACTCTGAGTTCTCAAAAAGGGTTTCTTCACCCCGGGAAGTTAATTAAATACCATTTGGAGGCATTTAATGTTCGAGCAAAAACGGCTGATTTTCGACAAAAGAGATAACACCCCCCCATTACGTCATGCTTCAGAAATGTGGAAAATGGTCCGTTTTCAAATGTTTTATTTTTGAACGTCAGTTCACATTTGTAGGTGGATCATCAGTGTTAGAGCTAAAATTAGCTTGTTTAAAGTGATTTTCATGCTTCCAGGGGCCCAAAACACAAGATTTATGGAATGGTTAAAAGTGCATGAAAATGGCCAATTTACTCACTCTGAGTTCTCAAAAAGGGTTTCTTCACCCCGGGAAGTGAATTAAATACCATTTGGAGGCATTTAATGTTCGAGCAAAAACGGCTGATTTTCGACAAAAGAGATAACACCCCCCCATTACGTCATGCTTCAGAAATGTGGAAAATGGTCCGTTTTCAAATGTTTTATTTTTGAACGTCAGTTCACATTTGTAGGTGGATCATCAGTGTTAGAGCTAAAATTAGCATGTTTAAAGTGATTTTCATGCTTCCAGGGGCTCGGAAAGTTAATTAAATACCATTTGGAGGCATTTAATGTTCGAGCAAAAACGGCTGATTTTCGACAAAAGAGATAACACCCCCCCATTACGTCATGCTTCAGAAATGTGGAAAATGGTCCGTTTTCAAATGTTTTATTTTTGAACGTCAGTTCACATTTGTAGGTGGATCATCAGTGTTAGAGCTAAAATTCGCATGTTTAAAGTGATTTTCATGCTTCCAGGGGCTCGGGAAGTTAATTAAATACCATTTGGAGGCATTTAATGTTCGAGCAAAAACGGCTGATTTTCGACAAAAGAGATAACACCCCCCCATTACGTCATGCTTCAGAAATGTGGAAAATGGTCCGTTTTCAAATGTTTTATTTTTGAACGTCAGTTCACATTTGTAGGTGGATCATCAGTGTTAGAGCTAAAATTAGCATGTTTAAAGTGATTTTCATGCTTCCAGGGGCTCGGGAAGTGAAATAAATACCATTTGGAGGCATTTAATGTTCGCGCAAAAACGGCTGATTTTTGACAAAAGAAATAACACCCCTCCATTACGTCATGCTTCAGAAATGTGGAAAATGGTCCGTTTTCAAATGTTTTATTTTTGAACGTCAGTTCACATTTGTAGGTGGATCATCAGTGTTAGAGCTAAAATTAGCATGTTTAAAGTGATTTTCATGCTTCCATGGGCTCGGGAAGTGAAATAAATACCATTTGGAAGCATTTAATGTTCGAGCAAAAACGGCTGATTTTCGACAAAAGAGATAACACCCCCCCATTACGTCATGCTTCAGAAATGTGGAAAATGGTCCGTTTTCAAATGTTTTATTTTTGAATGTCAGTTCACATTTGTAGGTGGATCATCAGTGTTAGAGCTAAAATTAGCATGTTTAAAGTGATTTTCATGCTTCCAGGGGCTCGGGAAGTTAATTAAATACCATTTGGAGGCATTTAATGTTCGAGCAAAAATGGCTGATTTTCGACAAAAGAGATAACACCCCCCCATTACGTCATGCTTCAGAAATGTGGAAAATGGTCCGTTTTCAAATGTTTTATTTTTGAACGTCAGTTCACATTTGTAGGTGGATCATCAGTGTTAGAGCTAAAATTAGCATGTTTAAAGTGATTTTCATGCTTCCAGGGGCCCAAAACACAAGATTTATGGAATGGTTAAAAGTGCATGAAAATGGCCAATTTACTCACTCTGAGTTCTCAAAAAGGGTTTCTTCACCCCGGGAAGTTAATTAAATACCATTTGGAGGCATTTAATGTTCGAGCAAAAACGGCTGATTTTCGACAAAAGAGATAACACCCCCCCATTACGTCATGCTTCAGAAATGTGGAAAATGGTCCGTTTTCCAATGTTTTATTTTTGAACGTCAGTTCACATTTGTAGGTGGATCATCAGTGTTAGAGCTAAAATTAGCATGTTTAAAGTGATTTTCATGCTTCCAGGGGCTCGGGAAGTTAATTAAATACGATTTGGAGGCATTTAATGTTCGAGCAAAAACGGCTGATTTTCGACAAAAGAGATAACACCCCCCCATTACGTCATGCTTCAGAAATGTGGAAAATGGTCCGTTTTCAAATGTTTTATTTTTGAACGTCAGTTCACATTTGTAGGTGGATCATCAGTGTTAGAGCTAAAATTTGCATGTTTAAAGTGATTTTCATGCTTCCAGGGGCCCAAAACACAAGATTTATGGAATGGTTAAAAGTGCATGAAAATGGCCAATTTACTCACTCTGAGTTCTCAAAAAGGGTTTCTTCACCCCGGGAAGTGAAATAAATACCATTTGGAGGCATTTAATGTTCGAGCAAAAACGGCTGATTTTCGACAAAAGAGATAACACCCCCCCATTACGTCATGCTTCAGAAATGTGGAAAATGGTCCGTTTTCAAATGTTTTATTTTTGAACATCAGTTCACATTTGTAGGTGGATCATCAGTGTTAGAGCTAAAATTAGCATGTTTAAAGTGATTTTCATGCTTCCAGGGGCTCGGGAAGTTAATTAAATACCATTTGGAGGCATTTAATGTTCGAGCAAAAACGGCTGATTTTCGACAAAAGAGATAACACCCCCCCATTACGTCATGCTTCAGAAATGTGGAAAATGGTCCGTTTTCAAATGTTTTATTTTTGAACATCAGTTCACATTTGTAGGTGGATCATCAGTGTTAGAGCTAAAATTAGCATGTTTAAAGTGATTTTCATGCTTCCAGGGGCCCAAAACACAAGATTTATGGAATGGTTAAAAGTGCATGAAAATGGCCAATTTACTCACTCTGAGTTCTCAAAAAGGGTTTCTTCACCCGGGGAAGTTAATTAAATACCATTTGGAGGCATTTAATGTTCGAGCAAAAATGGCTGATTTTCGACAAAAGAGATAACACCCCCCCATTACGTCATGCTTCAGAAATGTGGAAAATGGTCCGTTTTCAAATGTTTTATTTTTGAACGTCAGTTCACATTTGTAGGTGGATCATCAGTGTTAGAGCTAAAATTAGCATGTTTAAAGTGATTTTCATGCTTCCAGGGGCTCGGGAAGTTAATTAAATACCATTTGGAGGCATTTAATGTTCGAGCAAAAACGGCTGATTTTGGACAAAAGAGATAACACCCCCCCATTACGTCATTCTTCAGAAATGTGGAAAATGGTCCGTTTTCAAATGTTTTATTTTTGAACGTCAGTTCACATTTGTAGGTGGATCATCAGCGTTAGAGCTAAAATTAGCATGTTTAAAGTGATTTTCATGCTTCCAGGGGCCCAAAACACAAGATTTATGGAATGGTTAAAAGTGCATGAAAATGGCCAATTTACTCACTCTGAGTTCTCAAAAAGGGTTTCTTCACCCCGGGAAGTTAATTAAATACCATTTGGAGGCATTTAATGTTCGAGCAAAAACGGCTGATTTTCGACAAAAGAGATAACACCCCCCCATTACGTCATGCTTCAGAAATGTGGAAAATGGTCCGTTTTCAAATGTTTTATTTTTGAACGTCAGTTCACATTTGTAGGTGGATCATCAGTGTTAGAGCTAAAATTAGCATGTTTAAAGTGATTTTCATGCTTCCAGGGGCTCGGGAAGTTAATTAAATACCATTTGGAGGCATTTAATGTTCGAGCAAAAACGGCTGATTTTCGACAAAAGAGATAACACCCCCCCATTACGTCATGCTTCAGAAATGTGGAAAATGGTCCGTTTTCAAATGTTTTAGTTTTTGAACGTCAGTTCACATTTGTAGGTGGATCATCAGTGTTAGAGCTAAAATTAGCATGTTTAAAGTGATTTTCATGCTTCCAGGGGCTCGGGAAGTTAATTAAATACCATTTGGAGGCATTTAATGGTCGAGCAAAAACGGCTGATTTTCGACAAAAGAGAAAACACCCCCCCATTACGTCATGCTTCAGAAATGTGGAAAATGGTCCGTTTTCAAATGTTTTATTTTTGAACGTCAGTTCACATTTGTAGGTGGATCATCAGTGTTAGAGCTAAAATTAGCATGTTTAAAGTGATTTTCATGCTTCCAGGGGCTCGGGAAGTTAATTAAATACCATTTGGAGGCATTTAATGGTCGAGCAAAAACGGCTGATTTTCGACAAAAGTGATAACACCCCCCCATTACGTCATGCTTCAGAAATGTGGAAAATGGTCCGTTTTCAAATGTTTTATTTTTGAACGTCAGTTCACATTTGTAGGTGGATCATCAGTGTTAGAGCTAAAATTAGCATGTTTAAAGTGATTTTCATGCTTCCAGGGGCCCAAAACACAAGATTAATGGAATGGTTAAAAGTGCATGAAAATGGCCAATTTACTCACTCTGAGTTCTCAAAAAGGGTTTCTTCACCCCGGGAAGTGAAATAAATACCATTTGGAGGCATTTAATGTTCGAGCAAAAACGGCTGATTTTCGACAAAAGAGATAACACCCCCCCATTACGTCATGCTTCAGAAATGTCGAAAATGGTCCGTTTTCAAATGTTTTATTTTTGACCGTCAGTTCACATTTGTAGGTGGATCATCAGTGTTAGAGCTAAAATTAGCATGTTTAAAGTGATTTTCATGCTTCCAGGGGCTCGGGAAGTTAATTAAATACCATTTGGAGGCATTTAATGTTCGAGCAAAAACGGCTGATTTTCGACAAAAGAGATAACACCCCCCCATTACGTCATGCTTCAGAAATGTGGAAGATGGTCCGTTTTCAAATGTTTTATTTTTGAACGTCAGTTCACATTTGTAGGTGGATCATCAGTGTTAGAGCTAAAATTAGCATGTTTAAAGTGATTTTCATGCTTCCAGAGGCTCGGGAAGTGAAATAAATACCATTTGGAGGCATTTAATGTTCGAGCAAAAACGGCTGATTTTCGACAAAAGAGATAACACCCCCCCATTACGTCATGCTTCAGAAATGTGGAAAATGGTCCGTTTTCAAATGTTTTATTTTTGAATGTCAGTTCACATTTGTAGGTGGATCATCAGTGTTAGAGCTAAAATTAGCATGTTTAAAGTGATTTTCATGCTTCCAGGGGCTCGGGAAGTGAAATAAATACCATTTGGAGGCATTTAATGTTCGAGCAAAAACAGCTGATTTTCGACAAAAGAGATAACACCCCCCCATTACGTCATGCTTCAGAAATGTGGAAAATGGTCCGTTTTCAAATGTTTTATTTTTGAACGTCAGTTCACATTTGTAGGTGGATCATCAGTGTTAGAGCTAAAATTAGCATGTTTAAAGTGATTTTCATGCTTCCAGGGGCTCGGGAAGTTAATTAAATACCATTTGGAGGCATTTAATGTTCGAGCAAAAACGGATGATTTTCGACAAAAGAGATAACACCCCCCCATTACGTCATGCTTCGGAAATGTGGAAAATGGTCCGTTTTCAAATGTTTTATTTTTGAACGTCAGTTCACATTTGTAGGTGGATCATCAGTGTTAGAGCTAAAATTAGCATGTTTAAAGTGATTTTCATGCTTCCAGGGGCCCAAAACACAAGATTTATGGAATGGTTAAAAGTGCATGAAAATGGCCAATTTACTCACTCTGAGTTCTCAAAAAGGGTTTCTTCACCCCGGGAAGTTAATTAAATACCATTTGGAGGCATTTAATGTTCGAGCAAAAACGGCTGATTTTCGACAAAAGAGATAACACCCCCCCATTACGTCATGCTTCAGAAATGTGGAAAATGGTCCGTTTTCAAATGTTTTATTTTTGAACGTCAGTTCACATTTGTAGGTGGATCATCAGTGTTAGAGCTAAAATTAGCATGTTTAAAGTGATTTTCATGCTTCCAGGGGCTCGGGAAGTTAATTAAATACCATTTGGAGGCATTTAATGTTCGAGCAAAAACGGCTGATTTTCGACAAAAGAGATAACACCCCCCCATTACGTCATGCTTCAGAAATGTGGAAGATGGTCCGTTTTCAAATATTTTATTTTTGAACGTCAGTTCACATTTGTAGGTGGATCATCAGTGTTAGAGCTAAAATTAGCATGTTTAAAGTGATTTTCATGCTTCCAGAGGCTCGGGAAGTGAAATAAATACCATTTGGAGGCATTTAATGTTCGAGCAAAAACGGCTGATTTTCGACAAAAGAGATAACACCCCCCCATTACGTCATGCTTCAGAAATGTGGAAAATGGTCCGTTTTCAAATGTTTTATTTTTGAATGTCAGTTCACATTTGTAGGTGGATCATCAGTGTTAGAGCTAAAATTAGCATGTTTAAAGTGATTTTCATGCTTCCAGGGGCTCGGGAAGTGAAATAAATACCATTTGGAGGCATTTAATGTTCGAGCAAAAACAGCTGATTTTCGACAAAAGAGATAACACCCCCCCATTACGTCATGCTTCAGAAATGTGGAAAATGGTCCGTTTTCAAATGTTTTATTTTTGAACGTCAGTTCACATTTGTAGGTGGATCATCAGTGTTAGAGCTAAAATTAGCATGTTTAAAGTGATTTTCATGCTTCCAGGGGCTCGGGAAGTTAATTAAATACCATTTGGAGGCATTTAATGTTCGAGCAAAAACGGATGATTTTCGACAAAAGAGATAACACCCCCCCATTACGTCATGCTTCGGAAATGTGGAAATGGTCCGTTTTCAAATGTTTTATTTTTGAACGTCAGTTCACATTTGTAGGTGGATCATCAGTGTTAGAGCTAAAATTAGCATGTTTAAAGTGATTTTCATGCTTCCAGGGGCCCAAAACACAAGATTTATGGAATGGTTAAAAGTGCATGAAAATGGCCAATTTACTCACTCTGAGTTCTCAAAAAGGGTTTCTTCACCCCGGGAAGTTAATTAAATACCATTTGGAGGCATTTAATGTTCGAGCAAAAACGGCTGATTTTCGACAAAAGAGATAACACCCCCCCATTACGTCATGCTTCAGAAATGTGGAAAATGGTCCGTTTTCAAATGTTTTATTTTTGAACGTCAGTTCACATTTGTAGGTGGATCATCAGTGTTAGAGCTAAAATTAGCATGTTTAAAGTGATTTTCATGCTTCCAGGGGCTCGGGAAGTTAATTAAATACCATTTGGAGGCATTTAATGTTCGAGCAAAAACGGCTGATTTTCGACAAAAGAGATAACACCCCCCCATTACGTCATGCTTCAGAAATGTGGAAAATGGTCCGTTTTCAAATGTTTTATTTTTGAACGTCAGTTCACATTTGTAGGTGGATCATCAGTGTTAGAGCTAAAATTAGCATGTTTAAAGTGATTTTCATGCTTCCAGGGGCTCGGGAAGTTAATTAAATACCATTTGGAGGCATTTAATGTTCGAGCAAAAACGGCTGATTTTCGACAAAAGAGATAACACCCCCCCATTACGTCATGCTTCAGAAATGTGGAAAATGGTCCGTTTTCAAATGTTTTATTTTTGAACGTCAGTTCACATTTGTAGGTGGATCATCAGTGTTAGAGCTAAAATTAGCATGTTTAAAGTGATTTTCATGCTTCCAGGGGCCCAAAACACAAGATTAATGGAATGGTTAAAAGTGCATGAAAATGGCCAATTTACTCACTCTGAGTTCTCAAAAAGGGTTTCTTCACCCCGGGAAGTGAAATAAATACCATTTGGAGGCATTTAATGTTCGAGCAAAAACGGCTGATTTTCGACAAAAGAGATAACACCCCCCCATTACGTCATGCTTCAGAAATGTGGAAAATGGTCCGTTTTCAAATGTTTTATTTTTGAACGTCAGTTCACATTTGTAGGTGGATCATCAGTGTTAGAGCTAAAATTAGCATGTTTAAAGTGATTTTCATGCTTCCAGGGGCTCGGGAAGTTAATTAAATACCATTTGGAGGCATTTAATGTTCGAGCAAAAACGGCTGATTTTCGACAAAAGAGATAACACCCCCCCATTACGTCATGCTTCAGAAATGTGGAAAATGGTCCGTTTGCAAATGTTTTATTTTTGAACGTCAGTTCACATTTGTAGGTGGATCATCAGTGTTAGAGCTAAAATTAGCATGTTTAAAGTGATTTTCATGCTTCCAGGGGCCCAAAACACAAGATTTATGGAATGGTTAAAAGTGCATGAAAATGGCCAATTTACTCACTCTGAGTTCTCAAAAAGGGTTTCTTCACCCCGGGAAGTTAATTAAATACCATTTGGAGGCATTTAATGTTCGAGCAAAAACGGCTGATTTTCGACAAAAGAGATAACACCCCCCCATTACGTCATGCTTCAGAAATGTGGAAAATGGTCCGTTTTCAAATGTTTTATTTTTGAACGTCAGTTCACATTTGTAGGTGGATCATCAGTGTTAGAGCTAAAATTAGCATGTTTAAAGTGATTTTCATGCTTCCAGGGGCTCGGGAAGTTAATTAAATACCATTTGGAGGAATTTAATGTTCGAGCAAAAACGGCTGATTTTCAACAAAAGAGATAACACCCCCCCATTACGTCATGCTTCAGAAATGTGGAAAATGGTCCGTTTTCAAATGTTTTATTTTTGAACGTCAGTTCACATTTGTAGGTGGATCATCAGTGTTAGAGCTAAAATTAGCATGTTTAAAGTGATTTTCATGCTTCCAGGGGCCCAAAACACAAGATTTATGGAATGGTTAAAAGTGCATGAAAATGGCCAATTTACTCACTCTGAGTTCTCAAAAAGGGTTTCTTCACCCCGGGAAGTTAATTAAATACCATTTGGAGGCATTTAATGTTCGAGCAAAAACGGCTGATTTTCGACAAAAGAGATAACACCCCCCCATTACGTCATGCTTCAGAAATGTGGAAAATGGTCCGTTTTCCAATGTTTTATTTTTGAACGTCAGTTCACATTTGTAGGTGGATCATCAGTGTTAGAGCTAAAATTAGCATGTTTAAAGTGATTTTCATGCTTCCAGGGGCTCGGGAAGTTAATTAAATACGATTTGGAGGCATTTAATGTTCGAGCAAAAACGGCTGATTTTCGACAAAAGAGATAACACCCCCCCATTACGTCATGCTTCAGAAATGTGGAAAATGGTCCGTTTTCAAATGTTTTATTTTTGAACGTCAGTTCACATTTGTAGGTGGATCATCAGTGTTAGAGCTAAAATTTGCATGTTTAAAGTGATTTTCATGCTTCCAGGGGCCCAAAACACAAGATTTATGGAATGGTTAAAAGTGCATGAAAATGGCCAATTTACTCACTCTGAGTTCTCAAAAAGGGTTTCTTCACCCCGGGAAGTGAAATAAATACCATTTGGAGGCATTTAATGTTCGAGCAAAAACGGCTGATTTTCGACAAAAGAGATAACACCCCCCCATTACGTCATGCTTCAGAAATGTGGAAAATGGTCCGTTTTCAAATGTTTTATTTTTGAACATCAGTTCACATTTGTAGGTGGATCATCAGTGTTAGAGCTAAAATTAGCATGTTTAAAGTGATTTTCATGCTTCCAGGGGCTCGGGAAGTTAATTAAATACCATTTGGAGGCATTTAATGTTCGAGCAAAAACGGCTGATTTTCGACAAAAGAGATAACACCCCCCCATTACGTCATGCTTCAGAAATGTGGAAAATGGTCCGTTTTCAAATGTTTTATTTTTGAACATCAGTTCACATTTGTAGGTGGATCATCAGTGTTAGAGCTAAAATTAGCATGTTTAAAGTGATTTTCATGCTTCCAGGGGCCCAAAACACAAGATTTATGGAATGGTTAAAAGTGCATGAAAATGGCCAATTTACTCACTCTGAGTTCTCAAAAAGGGTTTCTTCACCCGGGGAAGTTAATTAAATACCATTTGGAGGCATTTAATGTTCGAGCAAAAATGGCTGATTTTCGACAAAAGAGATAACACCCCCCCATTACGTCATGCTTCAGAAATGTGGAAAATGGTCCGTTTTCAAATGTTTTATTTTTGAACGTCAGTTCACATTTGTAGGTGGATCATCAGTGTTAGAGCTAAAATTAGCATGTTTAAAGTGATTTTCATGCTTCCAGGGGCTCGGGAAGTTAATTAAATACCATTTGGAGGCATTTAATGTTCGAGCAAAAACGGCTGATTTTGGACAAAAGAGATAACACCCCCCCATTACGTCATGCTTCAGAAATGTGGAAAATGGTCCGTTTTCAAATGTTTTATTTTTGAACGTCAGTTCACATTTGTAGGTGGATCATCAGCGTTAGAGCTAAAATTAGCATGTTTAAAGTGATTTTCATGCTTCCAGGGGCCCAAAACACAAGATTTATGGAATGGTTAAAAGTGCATGAAAATGGCCAATTTACTCACTCTGAGTTCTCAAAAAGGGTTTCTTCACCCCGGGAAGTTAATTAAATACCATTTGGAGGCATTTAATGTTCGAGCAAAAACGGCTGATTTTCGACAAAAGAGATAACACCCCCCCATTACGTCATGCTTCAGAAATGTGGAAAATGGTCCGTTTTCAAATGTTTTATTTTTGAACGTCAGTTCACATTTGTAGGTGGATCATCAGTGTTAGAGCTAAAATTAGCATGTTTAAAGTGATTTTCATGCTTCCAGGGGCTCGGGAAGTTAATTAAATACCATTTGGAGGCATTTAATGTTCGAGCAAAAACGGCTGATTTTCGACAAAAGAGATAACACCCCCCCATTACGTCATGCTTCAGAAATGTGGAAAATGGTCCGTTTTCAAATGTTTTATTTTTGAACGTCAGTTCACATTTGTAGGTGGATCATCAGTGTTAGAGCTAAAATTAGCATGTTTAAAGTGATTTTCATGCTTCCAGGGGCTCGGGAAGTTAATTAAATACCATTTGGAGGCATTTAATGGTCGAGCAAAAACGGCTGATTTTCGACAAAAGAGAAAACACCCCCCCATTACGTCATGCTTCAGAAATGTGGAAAATGGTCCGTTTTCAAATGTTTTATTTTTGAACGTCAGTTCACATTTGTAGGTGGATCATCAGTGTTAGAGCTAAAATTAGCATGTTTAAAGTGATTTTCATGCTTCCAGGGGCTCGGGAAGTTAATTAAATACCATTTGGAGGCATTTAATGGTCGAGCAAAAACGGCTGATTTTCGACAAAAGTGATAACACCCCCCCATTACGTCATGCTTCAGAAATGTGGAAAATGGTCCGTTTTCAAATGTTTTATTTTTGAACGTCAGTTCACATTTGTAGGTGGATCATCAGTGTTAGAGCTAAAATTAGCATGTTTAAAGTGATTTTCATGCTTCCAGGGGCCCAAAACACAAGATTAATGGAATGGTTAAAAGTGCATGAAAATGGCCAATTTACTCACTCTGAGTTCTCAAAAAGGGTTTCTTCACCCCGGGAAGTGAAATAAATACCATTTGGAGGCATTTAATGTTCGAGCAAAAACGGCTGATTTTCGACAAAAGAGATAACACCCCCCCATTACGTCATGCTTCAGAAATGTCGAAAATGGTCCGTTTTCAAATGTTTTATTTTTGACCGTCAGTTCACATTTGTAGGTGGATCATCAGTGTTAGAGCTAAAATTAGCATGTTTAAAGTGATTTTCATGCTTCCAGGGGCTCGGGAAGTTAATTAAATACCATTTGGAGGCATTTAATGTTCGAGCAAAAACGGCTGATTTTCGACAAAAGAGATAACACCCCCCCATTACGTCATGCTTCAGAAATGTGGAAGATGGTCCGTTTTCAAATATTTTATTTTTGAACGTCAGTTCACATTTGTAGGTGGATCATCAGTGTTAGAGCTAAAATTAGCATGTTTAAAGTGATTTTCATGCTTCCAGAGGCTCGGGAAGTGAAATAAATACCATTTGGAGGCATTTAATGTTCGAGCAAAAACGGCTGATTTTCGACAAAAGAGATAACACCCCCCCATTACGTCATGCTTCAGAAATGTGGAAAATGGTCCGTTTTCAAATGTTTTATTTTTGAATGTCAGTTCACATTTGTAGGTGGATCATCAGTGTTAGAGCTAAAATTAGCATGTTTAAAGTGATTTTAATGCTTCCAGGGGCTCGGGAAGTGAAATAAATACCATTTGGAGGCATTTAATGTTCGAGCAAAAACAGCTGATTTTCGACAAAAGAGATAACACCCCCCCATTACGTCATGCTTCAGAAATGTGGAAAATGGTCCGTTTTCAAATGTTTTATTTTTGAACGTCAGTTCACATTTGTAGGTGGATCATCAGTGTTAGAGCTAAAATTAGCATGTTTAAAGTGATTTTCATGCTTCCAGGGGCTCGGGAAGTTAATTAAATACCATTTGGAGGCATTTAATGTTCGAGCAAAAACGGATGATTTTCGACAAAAGAGATAACACCCCCCCATTACGTCATGCTTCGGAAATGTGGAAAATGGTCCGTTTTCAAATGTTTTATTTTTGAACGTCAGTTCACATTTGTAGGTGGATCATCAGTGTTAGAGCTAAAATTAGCATGTTTAAAGTGATTTTCATGCTTCCAGGGGCCCAAAACACAAGATTTATGGAATGGTTAAAAGTGCATGAAAATGGCCAATTTACTCACTCTGAGTTCTCAAAAAGGGTTTCTTCACCCCGAGAAGTTAATTAAATACCATTTGGAGGCATTTAATGTTCGAGCAAAAACGGCTGATTTTCGACAAAAGAGATAACACCCCCCCATTACGTCATGCTTCAGAAATGTGGAAAATGGTCCGTTTTCAAATGTTTTATTTTTGAACGTCAGTTCACATTTGTAGGTGGATCATCAGTGTTAGAGCTAAAATTAGCATGTTTAAAGTGATTTTCATGCTTCCAGGGGCTCGGGAAGTTAATTAAATACCATTTGGAGGCATTTAATGTTCGAGCAAAAACGGCTGATTTTCGACAAAAGAGATAACACCCCCCCATTACGTCATGCTTCAGAAATGTGGAAAATGGTCCGTTTTCAAATGTTTTATTTTTGAACGTCAGTTCACATTTGTAGGTGGATCATCAGTGTTAGAGCTAAAATTAGCATGTTTAAAGTGATTTTCATGCTTCCAGGGGCTCGGGAAGTTAATTAAATACCATTTGGAGGCATTTAATGTTCGAGCAAAAACGGCTGATTTTCGACAAAAGAGATAACACCCCCCCATTACGTCATGCTTCAGAAATGTGGAAAATGGTCCGTTTTCAAATGTTTTATTTTTGAACGTCAGTTCACATTTGTAGGTGGATCATCAGTGTTAGAGCTAAAATTAGCATGTTTAAAGTGATTTTCATGCTTCCAGGGGCCCAAAACACAAGATTAATGGAATGGTTAAAAGTGCATGAAAATGGCCAATTTACTCACTCTGAGTTCTCAAAAAGGGTTTCTTCACCCCGGGAAGTGAAATAAATACCATTTGGAGGCATTTCATGTTCGAGCAAAAACGGCTGATTTTCGACAAAAGAGATAACACCCCCCCATTACGTCATGCTTCAGAAATGTGGAAAATGGTCCGTTTTCAAATGTTTTATTTTTGAACGTCAGTTCACATTTGTAGGTGGATCATCAGTGTTAGAGCTAAAATTAGCATGTTTAAAGTGATTTTCATGCTTCCAGGGGCTCGGGAAGTTAATTAAATACCATTTGGAGGCATTTAATGTTCGAGCAAAAACGGCTGATTTTCGACAAAAGAGATAACACCCCCCCATTGCGTCATGCTTCAGAAATGTGGAAAATGGTCCGTTTGCAAATGTTTTATTTTTGAACGTCAGTTCACATTTGTAGGTGGATCATCAGTGTTAGAGCTAAAATTAGCATGTTTAAAGTGATTTTCATGCTTCCAGGGGCCCAAAACACAAGATTTATGGAATGGTTAAAAGTGCATGAAAATGGCCAATTTACTCACTCTGAGTTCTCAAAAAGGGTTTCTTCACCCCGGGAAGTTAATTAAATACCATTTGGAGGCATTTAATGTTCGAGCAAAAACGACTGATTTTCGACAAAAGAGATAACACCCCCCCATTACGTCATGCTTCAGAAATGTGGAAAATGGTCCGTTTTCAAATGTTTTATTTTTGAACGTCAGTTCACATTTGTAGGTGGATCATCAGTGTTAGAGCTAAAATTAGCATGTTTAAAGTGATTTTCATGCTTCCAGGGGCTCGGGAAGTTAATTAAATACCATTTGGAGGAATTTAATGTTCGAGCAAAAACGGCTGATTTTCAACAAAAGAGATAACACCCCCCCATTACGTCATGCTTCAGAAATGTGGAAAATGGTCCGTTTTCAAATGTTTTATTTTTGAACGTCAGTTCACATTTGTAGGTGGATCATCAGTGTTAGAGCTAAAATTAGCATGTTTAAAGTGATTTTCATGCTTCCAGGGGCCCAAAACACAAGATTTATGGAATGGTTAAAAGTGCATGAAAATGGCCAATTTACTCACTCTGAGTTCTCAAAAAGGGTTTCTTCACCCCGGGAAGTTAATTAAATACCATTTGGAGGCATTTAATGTTCGAGCAAAAACGGCTGATTTTCGACAAAAGAGATAACACCCCCCCATTACGTCATGCTTCAGAAATGTGGAAAATGGTCCGTTTTCCAATGTTTTATTTTTGAACGTCAGTTCACATTTGTAGGTGGATCATCAGTGTTAGAGCTAAAATTAGCATGTTTAAAGTGATTTTCATGCTTCCAGGGGCTCGGGAAGTTAATTAAATACGATTTGGAGGCATTTAATGTTCGAGCAAAAACGGCTGATTTTCGACAAAAGAGATAACACCCCCCCATTACGTCATGCTTCAGAAATGTGGAAAATGGTCCGTTTTCAAATGTTTTATTTTTGAACGTCAGTTCACATTTGTAGGTGGATCATCAGTGTTAGAGCTAAAATTTGCATGTTTAAAGTGATTTTCATGCTTCCAGGGGCCCAAAACACAAGATTTATGGAATGGTTAAAAGTGCATGAAAATGGCCAATTTACTCACTCTGAGTTCTCAAAAAGGGTTTCTTCACCCCGGGAAGTGAAATAAATACCATTTGGAGGCATTTAATGTTCGAGCAAAAACGGCTGATTTTCGACAAAAGAGATAACACCCCCCCATTACGTCATGCTTCAGAAATGTGGAAAATGGTCCGTTTTCAAATGTTTTATTTTTGAACATCAGTTCACATTTGTAGGTGGATCATCAGTGTTAGAGCTAAAATTAGCATGTTTAAAGTGATTTTCATGCTTCCAGGGGCTCGGGAAGTTAATTAAATACCATTTGGAGGCATTTAATGTTCGAGCAAAAACGGCTGATTTTCGACAAAAGAGATAACACCCCCCCATTACGTCATGCTTCAGAAATGTGGAAAATGGTCCGTTTTCAAATGTTTTATTTTTGAACATCAGTTCACATTTGTAGGTGGATCATCAGTGTTAGAGCTAAAATTAGCATGTTTAAAGTGATTTTCATGCTTCCAGGGGCCCAAAACACAAGATTTATGGAATGGTTAAAAGTGCATGAAAATGGCCAATTTACTCACTCTGAGTTCTCAAAAAGGGTTTCTTCACCCGGGGAAGTTAATTAAATACCATTTGGAGGCATTTAATGTTCGAGCAAAAATGGCTGATTTTCGACAAAAGAGATAACACCCCCCCATTACGTCATGCTTCAGAAATGTGGAAAATGGTCCGTTTTCAAATGTTTTATTTTTGAACGTCAGTTCACATTTGTAGGTGGATCATCAGTGTTAGAGCTAAAATTAGCATGTTTAAAGTGATTTTCATGCTTCCAGGGGCTCGGGAAGTTAATTAAATACCATTTGGAGGCATTTAATGTTCGAGCAAAAACGGCTGATTTTGGACAAAAGAGATAACACCCCCCCATTACGTCATGCTTCAGAAATGTGGAAAATGGTCCGTTTTCAAATGTTTTATTTTTGAACGTCAGTTCACATTTGTAGGTGGATCATCAGCGTTAGAGCTAAAATTAGCATGTTTAAAGTGATTTTCATGCTTCCAGGGGCCCAAAACACAAGATTTATGGAATGGTTAAAAGTGCATGAAAATGGCCAATTTACTCACTCTGAGTTCTCAAAAAGGGTTTCTTCACCCCGGGAAGTTAATTAAATACCATTTGGAGGCATTTAATGTTCGAGCAAAAACGGCTGATTTTCGACAAAAGAGATAACACCCCCCCATTACGTCATGCTTCAGAAATGTGGAAAATGGTCCGTTTTCAAATGTTTTATTTTTGAACGTCAGTTCACATTTGTAGGTGGATCATCAGTGTTAGAGCTAAAATTAGCATGTTTAAAGTGATTTTCATGCTTCCAGGGGCTCGGGAAGTTAATTAAATACCATTTGGAGGCATTTAATGTTCGAGCAAAAACGGCTGATTTTCGACAAAAGAGATAACACCCCCCCATTACGTCATGCTTCAGAAATGTGGAAAATGGTCCGTTTTCAAATGTTTTATTTTTGAACGTCAGTTCACATTTGTAGGTGGATCATCAGTGTTAGAGCTAAAATTAGCATGTTTAAAGTGATTTTCATGCTTCCAGGGGCTCGGGAAGTTAATTAAATACCATTTGGAGGCATTTAATGGTCGAGCAAAAACGGCTGATTTTCGACAAAAGAGAAAACACCCCCCCATTACGTCATGCTTCAGAAATGTGGAAAATGGTCCGTTTTCAAATGTTTTATTTTTGAACGTCAGTTCACATTTGTAGGTGGATCATCAGTGTTAGAGCTAAAATTAGCATGTTTAAAGTGATTTTCATGCTTCCAGGGGCTCGGGAAGTTAATTAAATACCATTTGGAGGCATTTAATGGTCGAGCAAAAACGGCTGATTTTCGACAAAAGTGATAACACCCCCCCATTACGTCATGCTTCAGAAATGTGGAAAATGGTCCGTTTTCAAATGTTTTATTTTTGAACGTCAGTTCACATTTGTAGGTGGATCATCAGTGTTAGAGCTAAAATTAGCAGGTTTAAAGTGATTTTCATGCTTCCAGGGGCCCAAAACACAAGATTAATGGAATGGTTAAAAGTGCATGAAAATGGCCAATTCACTCACTCTGAGTTCTCAAAAAGGGTTTCTTCACCCCGGGAAGTGAAATAAATACCATTTGGAGGCATTTAATGTTCGAGCAAAAACGGCTGATTTTCGACAAAAGAGATAACACCCCCCCATTACGTCATGCTTCAGAAATGTCGAAAATGGTCCGTTTTCAAATGTTTTATTTTTGACCGTCAGTTCACATTTGTAGGTGGATCATCAGTGTTAGAGCTAAAATTAGCATGTTTAAAGTGATTTTCATGCTTCCAGGGGCTCGGGAAGTTAATTAAATACCATTTGGAGGCATTTAATGTTCGAGCGAAAACGGCTGATTTTCGACAAAAGAGATAACACCCCCCCATTACGTCATGCTTCAGAAATGTGGAAGATGGTCCGTTTTCAAATATTTTATTTTTGAACGTCAGTTCACATTTGTAGGTGGATCATCAGTGTTAGAGCTAAAATTAGCATGTTTAAAGTGATTTTCATGCTTCCAGAGGCTCGGGAAGTGAAATAAATACCATTTGGAGGCATTTAATGTTCGAGCAAAAACGGCTGATTTTCGACAAAAGAGATAACACCCCCCCATTACGTCATGCTTCAGAAATGTGGAAAATGGTCCGTTTTCAAATGTTTTATTTTTGAATGTCAGTTCACATTTGTAGGTGGATCATCAGTGTTAGAGCTAAAATTAGCATGTTTAAAGTGATTTTCATGCTTCCAGGGGCTCGGGAAGTGAAATAAATACCATTTGGAGGCATTTAATGTTCGAGCAAAAACAGCTGATTTTCGACAAAAGAGATAACACCCCCCCATTACGTCATGCTTCAGAAATGTGGAAAATGGTCCGTTTTCAAATGTTTTATTTTTGAACGTCAGTTCACATTTGTAGGTGGATCATCAGTGTTAGAGCTAAAATTAGCATGTTTAAAGTGATTTTCATGCTTCCAGGGGCTCGGGAAGTTAATTAAATACCATTTGGAGGCATTTAATGTTCGAGCAAAAACGGATGATTTTCGACAAAAGAGATAACACCCCCCCATTACGTCATGCTTCGGAAATGTGGAAAATGGTCCGTTTTCAAATGTTTTATTTTTGAACGTCAGTTCACATTTGTAGGTGGATCATCAGTGTTAGAGCTAAAATTAGCATGTTTAAAGTGATTTTCATGCTTCCAGGGGCCCAAAACACAAGATTTATGGAATGGTTAAAAGTGCATGAAAATGGCCAATTTACTCACTCTGAGTTCTCAAAAAGGGTTTCTTCACCCCGGGAAGTTAATTAAATACCATTTGGAGGCATTTAATGTTCGAGCAAAAACGGCTGATTTTCGACAAAAGAGATAACACCCCCCCATTACGTCATGCTTCAGAAATGTGGAAAATGGTCCGTTTTCAAATGTTTTATTTTTGAACGTCAGTTCACATTTGTAGGTGGATCATCAGTGTTAGAGCTAAAATTAGCATGTTTAAAGTGATTTTCATGCTTCCAGGGGCTCGGGAAGTTAATTAAATACCATTTGGAGGCATTTAATGTTCGAGCAAAAACGGCTGATTTTCGACAAAAGAGATAACACCCCCCCATTACGTCATGCTTCAGAAATGTGGAAAATGGTCCGTTTTCAAATGTTTTATTTTTGAACGTCAGTTCACATTTGTAGGTGGATCATCAGTGTTAGAGCTAAAATTAGCATGTTTAAAGTGATTTTCATGCTTCCAGGGGCTCGGGAAGTGAAATAAATACCATTTGGAGGCATTTAATGTTCGAGCAAAAACGGCTGATTTTCGACAAAAGAGATAACACCCCCCCATTACGTCATGCTTCAGAAATGTGGAAAATGGTCCGTTTTCAAATGTTTTATTTTTGAACGTCAGTTCACATTTGTAGGTAGATCATCAGTGTTAGAGCTAAAATTAGCATGTTTAAAGTGATTTTCATGCTTCCAGGGGCTCGGGAAGTTAATTAAATACCATTTGGAGGCATTTAATGTTCGAGCAAAAACGGCTGATTTTCGACAAAAGAGATAACACCCCCCCCATTACGTCATGCTTCAGAAATGTGGAAAATGGTCCGTTTTCAAATGTTTTATTTTTGAACGTCAGTTCACATTTGTAGGTGGATCATCAGTGTTAGAGCTAAAATTAGCATGTTTAAAGTGATTTTCATGCTTCCAGGGGCCCAAAACACAAGATTAATAGAATGGTTAAAAGTGCATGAAAATGGCCAATTTACTCACTCTGAGTTCTCAAAAAGGGTTTCTTCACCCCGGGAAGTGAAATAAATACCATTTGGAGGCTTTTAATGTTCGAGCAAAAACGGCTGATTTTCGACAAAAGAGATAACACCCCCCCATTACGTCATGCTTCAGAAATGTGGAAAATGGTCCGTTTTCAAATGTTTTATTTTTGAACGTCAGTTCACATTTGTAGGTGGATCATCAGTGTTAGAGCTAAAATTAGCATGTTTTAAGTGATTTTCATGCTTCCAGGGGCTCGGGAAGTTAACCTCTTCACCGCTAATGACAAGGGTAACTCGTCATGGACTTTCCATTGATTTCAATGGAAAGTAAATGAGAAAGAAGAGTAATGCCTTAGCAGTAAAGGGGTTAATTAAATACCATTTGGAGGCATTTAATGTTCGAGCAAAAACGGCTGATTTTCGACAAAAGAGATAACACCCCCCCATTACGTCATGCTTCAGAAATGTGGAAAATGGTCCGTTTTCAAATGTTTTATTTTTGAACGTTAGTTCACATTTGTAGGTGGATCATCAGTGTTAGAGCTAAAATTAGCATGTTTAAAGTGATTTTCATGCTTCCAGGGGCTCGGGAAGTGAAATAAATACCATTTGGAGGCATTTAATGTTCGAGCAAAAACGGCTGATTTTCGACAAAAGAGATAACACCCCCCCATTACGTCATGCTTCAGAAATGTGGAAAATGGTCCGTTTTCAAATGTTTTATTTTTGAACGTCAGTTCACATTTGTAGGTGGATCATCAGTGTTAGAGCTAAAATTAGCATGTTTAAAGTGATTTTCATGATTCCAGGGGCTCGAGAAGTGAAATAAATACCATTTGGAGGCATTTAATGTTCGAGCAAAAACGGCTGATTTTCGACAAAAGAGATAACACCCCCCCATTACGTCATGCTTCAGAAATGTGGAAAATGGTCCGTTTTCAAATGTTTTATTTTTGAACGTCAGTTCACATTTGTAGGTGGATCATCAGTGTTAGAGCTAAAATTAGCATGTTTAAAGTGATTTTCATGCTTCCAGGGGCCCAAAACACAAGATTAATGGAATGGTTAAAAGTGCATGAAAATGGCCAATTTACTCACTCTGAGTTCTCAAAAAGGGTTTCTTCACCCCGGGAAGTGAAATAAATACAATTTGGAGGCATTTAATGTTCGAGCAAAAACGGCTGATTTTCGACAAAAGAGATAACACCCCCCCATTACGTCATGCTTCAGAAATGTGGAAAATGGTCCGTTTTCAAATGTTTTATTTTTGAACGTCAGTTCACATTTGTAGGTGGATCATCAGTGTTAGAGCTAAAATTAGCATGTTTAAAGTGATTTTCATGCTTCCAGGGGCTCGGGAAGTTAATTAAATACCATTTGGAGGCATTTAATGTTCGAGCAAAAACGGCTGATTTTCGACAAAAGAGATAACACCCCCCCATTACGTCATGCTTCAGAAATGTGGAAAATGGTCCGTTTTCAAATGTTTTATTTTTGAACGTCAGTTCACATTTGTAGGTGGATCAGCAGTGTTAGAGCTAAAATTAGCATGTTTAAAGTGATTTTCATGCTTCCAGGGGCCCAAAACACAAGATTTATGGAATGGTTAAAAGTGCATGAAAATGGCCAATTTACTCACTCTGAGTTCTCAAAAAGGGTTTCTTCACCCCGGGAAGTTAATTAAATACCATTTGGAGGCATTTAATGTTCGAGCAAAAACGGCTGATTTTCGACAAAAGAGATAACACCCCCCCCATTACGTCATGCTTCAGAAATGTGGAAAATGGTCCGTTTTCAAATGTTTTATTTTTGAACGTCAGTTCACATTTGTAGGTGGATCATCAGTGTTAGAGCTAAAATTAGCATGTTTAAAGTGATTTTCATGCTTCCAGGGGCCCAAAACACAAGATTTATGGAATGGTTAAAAGTGCATGAAAATGGCCAATTTACTCACTCTGAGTTCTCAAAAAGGGTTTCTTCACCCCGGGAAGTTAATTAAATACCATTTGGAGGCATTTAATGTTCGAGCAAAAACGGCTGATTTTCGACAAAAGAGATAACACCCCCCATTACGTCATGCTTCAGAAATGTGGAAAATGGTCCGTTTTCAAATGTTTTATTTTTGAACGTCAGTTCACATTTGTAGGTGGATCATCAGTGTTAGAGCTAAAATTAGCATGTTTAAAGTGATTTTCATGCTTCCAGGGGCCCAAAACACAAGATTTATGGAATGGTTAAAAGTGCATGAAAATGGCCAATTTACTCACTCTGAGTTCTCAAAAAGGGTTTCTTCACCCCGGGAAGTGAAATAAATACCATTTGGAGGCATTTAATGTTCGAGCAAAAACGGCTGATTTTCGACAAAAGAGATAACACCCCCCCATTACGTCATGCTTCAGAAATGTGGAAAATGGTCCGTTTTCAAATGTTTTATTTTTGAACGTCAGTTCACATTTGTAGGTGGATCATCAGTGTTAGAGCTAAAATTAGCATGTTTAAAGTGATTTTCATGCTTCCAGGGGCCCAAAACACAAGATTAATGGAATGGTTAAAAGTGCATGAAAATGGCCAATTTACTCACTCTGAGTTCTCAAAAAGGGTTTCTTCACCCCGGGAAGTGAAATAAATACCATTTGGAGGCATTTAATGTTCGAGCAAAAACGGCTGATTTTCGACAAAAGAGAAAACACCCCCCCATTACGTCATGCTTCAGAAATGTGGAAAATGGTCCGTTTTCAAATGTTTTATTTTTGAACGTCAGTTCACATTTGTAGGTGGATCATCAGTGTTAGAGCTAAAATTAGCATGTTTAAAGTGATTTTCATGCTTCCAGGGGCCCAAAACACAAGATTAATGGAATGGTTAAAAGTGCATGAAAATGGCCAATTTACTCACTCTGAGTTCTCAAAAAGGGTTTCTTCACCCCGGGAAGTGAAATAAATACCATTTGGAGGCATTTAATGTTCGAGCAAAAACGGCTGATTTTCGACAAAAGAGAAAACACCCCCCCATTACGTCATGCTTCAGAAATGTGGAAAATGGTCCGTTTTCAAATGTTTTATTTTTGAACGTCAGTTCACATTTGTAGGTGAATCATCAGTGTTAGAGCTAAAATTAGCATGTTTAAAGTGATTTTCATGCTTCCAGGGGCTCGGGAAGTTAATTAAATACCATTTGGAGGCATTTAATGTTCGAGCAAAAACGGCTGATTTTCGACAAAAGAGATAACACCCCCCCATTACGTCATGCTTCAGAAATGTGGAAAATGGTCCGTTTTCAAATGTTTTATTTTTTAACGTCAGTTCACATTTGTAGGTGGATCATCAGTGTTAGAGCTAAAATTAGCATGTTTAAAGTGATTTTCATGCTTCCAGGGGCTCGGGAAGTTAATTAAATACCATTTGGAGGCATTTAATGGTCGAGCAAAAACGGCTGATTTTCGACAAAAGTGATAACACCCCCCCATTACGTCATGCTTCAGAAATGTGGAAAATGGTCCGTTTTCAAATGTTTTATTTTTGAACGTCAGTTCACATTTGTAGGTGGATCATCAGTGTTAGAGCTAAAATTAGCATGTTTAAAGTGATTTTCATGCTTCCAGGGGCCCAAAACACAAGATTAATGGAATGGTTAAAAGTGCATGAAAATGGCCAATTTACTCACTCTGAGTTCTCAAAAAGGGTTTCTTCACCCCGGGAAGTGAAATAAATACCATTTGGAGGCATTTAATGTTCGAGCAAAAACGGCTGATTTTCGACAAAAGAGATAACACCCCCCCATTACGTCATGCTTCAGAAATGTCGAAAATGGTCCGTTTTCAAATGTTTTATTTTTGACCGTCAGTTCACATTTGTAGGTGGATCATCAGTGTTAGAGCTAAAATTAGCATGTTTAAAGTGATTTTCATGCTTCCAGGGGCCCTAAACACAAGATTTATGGAATGGTTAAAAGTGCATGAAAATGGCCAATTTACTCACTCTGAGTTCTCAAAAAGGGTTTCTTCACCCCGGGAAGTGAAATAAATACCATTTGGAGGCATTTAATGTTCGAGCAAAAACGGCTGATTTTCGACAAAAGAGATAACACCCCCCCATTACGTCATGCTTCAGAAATGTGGAAAATGGTCCGTTTTCAAATGTTTTATTTTTGAACGTCAGTTCACATTTGTAGGTGGATCATCAGTGTTAGAGCTAAAATTAGCATGTTTAAAGTGATTTTCATGCTTCCAGGGGCTCGGGAAGTTAATTAAATACCATTTGGAGGCATTTAATGTTCGAGCAAAAACGGCTGATTTTCGACA
Organism: Lissotriton vulgaris; assembly: GCF_964263255.1. Lineage (NCBI taxonomy): Eukaryota > Metazoa > Chordata > Amphibia > Caudata > Salamandridae > Lissotriton > Lissotriton vulgaris. The sequence continues at coordinate 183,420 of NW_028248533.1, forward strand.
AAAGAGATAACACCCCCCCATTACGTCATGCTTCAGAAATGTGGAAAATGGTTCGTTTTCAAATGTTTTATTTTTGAACGTCAGTTCACATTTGTAGGTGGATCATCAGTGTTAGAGCTAAAATTAGCATGTTTAAAGTGATTTTCATGCTTCCAGGGGCTCGGGAAGTTAATTAAATACCATTTGGAGGCATTTAATGTTCGAGCAAAAACGGCTGATTTTCGACAAAAGAGATAACACCCCCCCATTACGTCATGCTTCAGAAATGTGGAAAATGGTCCGTTTTCAAATGTTTTATTTTTGAACGTCAGTTCACATTTGTAGGTGGATCATCAGTGTTAGAGCTAAAATTAGCATGTTTAAAGTGATTTTCATGCTTCCAGGGGCTCGGGAAGTTAATTAAATACCATTTGGAGGCATTTAATGTTCGAGCAAAAACGGCTGATTTTCGACAAAAGAGATAACACCCCCCCATTACGTCATGCTTCAGAAATGTGGAAAATGGTCCGTTTTCAAATGTTTTATTTTTGAACGTTAGTTCACATTTGTAGGTGGATCATCAGTGTTAGAGCTAAAATTAGCATGTTTAAAGTGATTTTCATGCTTCCAGGGGCTCGGGAAGTGAAATAAATACCATTTGGAGGCATTTAATGTTCGAGCAAAAACGGCTGATTTTCGACAAAAGAGATAACACCCCCCCATTACGTCATGCTTCAGAAATGTGGAAAATGGTCCGTTTTCAAATGTTTTATTTTTGAACGTCAGTTCACATTTGTAGGTGGATCATCAGTGTTCGAGCTAAAATTAGCATGTTTAAAGTGATTTTCATGATTCCAGGGGCTCGAGAAGTGAAATAAATACCATTTGGAGGCATTTAATGTTCGAGCAAAAACGGCTGATTTTCGACAAAAGAGATAACACCCCCCCATTACGTCATGCTTCAGAAATGTGGAAAATGGTCCGTTTTCAAATGTTTTATTTTTGAACGTCAGTTCACATTTGTAGGTGGATCATCAGTGTTAGAGCTAAAATTAGCATGTTTAAAGTGATTTTCATGCTTCCAGGGGCCCAAAACACAAGATTAATGGAATGGTTAAAAGTGCATGAAAATGGCCAATTTACTCACTCTGAGTTCTCAAAAAGGGTTTCTTCACCCCGGGAAGTGAAATAAATACCATTTGGAGGCATTTAATGTTCGAGCAAAAACGGCTGATTTTCGACAAAAGAGATAACACCCCCCCCATTACGTCATGCTTCAGAAATGTGGAAAACGGTCCGTTTTCAAATGTTTTATTTTTGAACGTCAGTTCACATTTGTAGGTGGATCATCAGTGTTAGAGCTAAAATTAGCATGTTTAAAGTGATTTTCATGCTTCCAGGGGCTCGGGAAGTTAATTAAATACCATTTGGAGGCATTTAATGTTCGAGCAAAAACGGCTGATTTTCGACAAAAGAGATAACACCCCCCCATTACGTCATGCTTCAGAAATGTGGAAAATGGTCCGTTTTCAAATGTTTTATTTTTGAACGTCAGTTCACATTTGTAGGTGGATCATCAGTGTTAGAGCTAAAATTAGCATGTTTAAAGTGATTTTCATGCTTCCAGGGGCCCAAAACACAAGATTTATGGAATGGTTAAAAGTGCATGAAAATGGCCAATTTACTCACTCTGAGTTCTCAAAAAGGGTTTCTTCACACCGGGAAGTTAATTAAATACCATTTGGAGGCATTTAATGTTCGAGCAAAAACGGCTGATTTTCGACAAAAGAGATAACACCCCCCCATTACGTCATGCTTCAGAAATGTGGAAAATGGTCCATTTTCAAATGTTTTATTTTTGAACGTCAGTTCATATTTGTAGGTGGATCATCAGTGTTAGAGCTAAAATTAGCATGTTTAAAGTGATTTTCATGCTTCCAGGGGCCCAAAACTCAAGATTTATGGAATGCTTAAAAGTGCATGAAAATGGCCAATTTACTCACTCTGAGTTCTCAAAAAGGGTTTCTTCACCCCGGGAAGTTAATTAAATACCATTTGGAGGCATTTAATGTTCAAGCAAAAACGGCTGATTTTCGACAAAAGAGATAACACCCCCCCATTACGTCATGCTTCAGAAATGTGGAAAATGGTCCGTTTTCAAATGTTTTATTTTTGAACGTCAGTTCACATTTGTAGGTGGATCATCAGTGTTAGAGCTAAAATTAGCATGTTTAAAGTGATTTTCATGCTTCCAGGGGCCCAAAACACAAGATTTATGGAATGGTTAAAAGTGCATGAAAATGGCCAATTTACTCACTCTGAGTTCTCAAAAAGGGTTTCTTCACCCCGGGAAGTGAAATAAATACCATTTGGAGGCATTTAATGTTCGAGCAAAAACGGCTGATTTTCGACAAAAGAGATAACACCCCCCCATTACGTCATGCTTCAGAAATGTGGAAAATGGTCCGTTTTCAAATGTTTTATTTTTGAACGTCAGTTCACATTTGTAGGTGGATCATCAGTGTTAGAGCTAAAATTAGCATGTTTAAAGTGATTTTCATGCTTCCAGGGGCTCGGGAAGTTAATTAAATACCATTTGGAGGCATTTAATGTTCGAGCAAAAACGGCTGATTTTCGACAAAAGAGATAACACCCCCCCATTACGTCATGCTTCAGAAATGTGGAAAATGGTCCGTTTTCAAATGTTTTATTTTTGAACGTCAGTTCACATTTGTAGGTGGATCATCAGTGTTAGAGCTAAAATTAGCATGTTTAAAGTGATTTTCATGCTTCCAGGGGCCCAAAACACAAGATTAATGGAATGGTTAAAAGTGCATGAAAATGGCCAATTTACTCACTCTGAGTTCTCAAAAAGGGTTTCTTCACCCCGGGAAGTGAAATAAATACCATTTGGAGGCATTTAATGTTCGAGCAAAAACGGCTGATTTTCGACAAAAGAGATAACACCCCCCCATTACGTCATGCTTCAGAAATGTGGAAAATGGTCCGTTTTCAAATGTTTTATTTTTGAACGTCAGTTCACATTTGTAGGTGGATCATCAGTGTTAGAGCTAAAATTAGCATGTTTAAAGTGATTTTCATGCTTCCAGGGGCTCGGGAAGTTAATTAAATACCATTTGGAGGCATTTAATGTTCGAGCAAAAACGGCTGATTTTCGACAAAAGAGATAACACCCCCCCATTACGTCATGCTTCAGAAATGTGGAAAATGGTCCGTTTGCAAATGTTTTATTTTTGAACGTCAGTTCACATTTGTAGGTGGATCATCAGTGTTAGAGCTAAAATTAGCATGTTTAAAGTGATTTTCATGCTTCCAGGGGCCCAAAACACAAGATTTATGGAATGGTTAAAAGTGCATGAAAATGGCCAATTTACTTACTCTGAGTTCTCAAAAAGGGTTTCTTCACCCCGGGAAGTTAATTAAATACCATTTGGAGGCATTTAATGTTCGAGCAAAAACGGCTGATTTTCGACAAAAGAGATAACACCCCCCCATTACGTCATGCTTCAGAAATGTGGAAAATGGTCCGTTTTCAAATGTTTTATTTTTGAACGTCAGTTCACATTTGTAGGTGGATCATCAGTGTTAGAGCTAAAATTAGCATGTTTAAAGTGATTTTCATGCTTCCAGGGGCTCGGGAAGTTAATTAAATACCATTTGGAGGAATTTAATGTTCGAGCAAAAACGGCTGATTTTCGACAAAAGAGATAACACCCCCCCATTACGTCATGCTTCAGAAATGTGGAAAATGGTCCGTTTTCAAATGTTTTATTTTTGAACGTCAGTTCACATTTGTAGGTGGATCATCAGTGTTAGAGCTAAAATTAGCATGTTTAAAGTGATTTTCATGCTTCCAGGGGCTCGGGAAGTTAATTAAATACCATTTGGAGGCATTTAATGTTCGAGCAAAAACGGCTGATTTTCGACAAAAGAGATAACACCCCCCCATTACGTCATGCTTCAGAAATGTGGAAAATGGTCCGTTTTCAAATGTTTTATTTTTGAACGTCAGTTCACATTTGTAGGTGGATCATCAGTGTTAGAGCTAAAATTAGCATGTTTAAAGTGATTTTCATGCTTCCAGGGGCCCAAAACACAAGATTAATGGAATGGTTAAAAGTGCATGAAAATGGACAATTTACTCACTCTGGGTTCTCAAAAAGGGTTTCTTCACCCCGGGAAGTGAAATAAATACCATTTGGAGGCATTTAATGTTCGAGCAAAAACGGCTGATTTTCGACAAAAGAGATAACACCCCCCCCATTACGTCATGCTTCAGAAATGTGGAAAATGGTCCATTTTCAAATGTTTTATTTTTGAACGTCAGTTCACATTTGTAGGTGGATCATCAGTGTTAGAGCTAAAATTAGCATGTTTAAAGTGATTTTCATGCTTCCAGGGGCTCGGGAAGTTAATTAAATACCATTTGGAGGCATTTAATGTTCGAGCAAAAACGGCTGATTTTCGACAAAAGAGATAACACCCCCCCATTACGTCATGCTTCAGAAATGTGGAAAATGGTCCGTTTTCAAATGTTTTATTTTTGAACGTCAGTTCACATTTGTAGGTGGATCATCAGTGTTAGAGCTAAAATTAGCATGTTTAAAGTGATTTTCATGCTTCCAGGGGCTCGGGAAGTTAATTAAATACCATTTGGAGGCATTTAATGTTCGAGCAAAAACGGCTGATTTTCGACAAAAGAGATAACACCCCCCCATTATGTCATGCTTCAGAAATGTGGAAAATGGTCCGTTTTCAAATGTTTTATTTTTGAACGTCAGTTCACATTTGTAGGTGGATCATCAGTGTTAGAGCTAAAATTAGCATGTTTAAAGTGATTTTCATGCTTCCAGGGGCTCGGGAAGTGAAATAAATACCATTTGGAGGCATTTAATGTTCGAGCAAAAACGGCTGATTTTCGACAAAAGAGATAACACCCCCCCATTACGTCATGCTTCAGAAATGTGGAAAATGGTCCGTTTTCAAATGTTTTATTTTTGAACGTCAGTTCACATTTGTAGGTGGATCATCAGTGTTAGAGCTAAAATTAGCATGTTTAAAGTGATTTTCATGCTTCCAGGGGCTCGGGAAGTTAATTAAATACCATTTGGAGGCATTTAATGTTCGAGCAAAAACGGGTGATTTTCGACAAAAGAGATAACACCCCCCCATTAAGTCATGCTTCAGAAATGTGGAAAATGGTCCGTTTTCAAATGTTTTATTTTTGAACGTCAGTTCACATTTGTAGGTGGATCATCAGTGTTAGAGCTAAAATTAGCATGTTTAAAGTGATTTTCATGCTTCCAGGGGCCCAAAACACAAGATTAATGGAATGGTTAAAAGTGCATGAAAATGGCCAATTTACTCACTCTGAGTTCTCAAAAAGGGTTTCTTCACCCCGGGAAGTGAAATAAATACCATTTGGAGGCATTTAATGTTCGAGCAAAAACGGCTGATTTTCGACAAAAGAGATAACACCCCCCCATTACGTCATGCTTCAGAAATGTGGAAAATGGTCCGTTTTCAAATGTTTTATTTTTGAACGTCAGTTCACATTTGTAGGTGGATCATCAGTGTTAGAGCTAAAATTAGCATGTTTAAAGTGATTTTCATGCTTCCAGGGGCTCGGGAAGTTAATTAAATACCATTTGGAGGCATTTAATGTTCGAGCAAAAACGGCTGATTTTCGACAAAAGAGATAACACCCCCCCCCATTACGTCATGCTTCAGAAATGTGGAAAATGGTTCGTTTTCAAATGTTTTATTTTTGAACGTCAGTTCACATTTGTAGGTGGATCATCAGTGTTAGAGCTAAAATTAGCATGTTTAAAGTGATTTTCATGCTTCCAGGGGCTCGGGAAGTTAATTAAATACCATTTGGAGGCATTTAATGTTCGAGCAAAAACGGCTGATTTTCGACAAAAGAGATAACACCCCCCCATTACGTCATGCTTCAGAAATGTGGAAAATGGTCCGTTTTCAAATGTTTTATTTTTGAACGTCAGTTCACATTTGTAGGTGGATCATCAGTGTTAGAGCTAAAATTAGCATGTTTAAAGTGATTTTCATGCTTCCAGGGGCTCGGGAAGTGAAATAAATACCATTTGGAGGCATTTAATGTTCGAGCAAAAATGGCTGATTTTCGACAAAAGAGATAACACCCCCCCATTACGTCATGCTTCAGAAATGTGGAAAATGGTCCGTTTTCAAATGTTTTATTTTTGAACGTCAGTTCACATTTGTAGGTGGATCATCAGTGTTAGAGCTAAAATTAGCATGTTTAAAGTGATTTTCATGCTTCCAGGGGCTCGGGAAGTTAATTAAATACCATTTGGAGGCATTTAATGTTCGAGCAAAAACGGCTGATTTTCGACAAAAGAGATAACACCCCCCCATTAAGTCATGCTTCAGAAATGTGGAAAATGGTCCGTTTTCAAATGTTTTATTTTTGAACGTCAGTTCACATTTGTAGGTGGATCATCAGTGTTAGAGCTAAAATTAGCATGTTTAAAGTGATTTTCATGCTTCCAGGGGCCCAAAACACAAGATTAATGGAATGGTTAAAAGTGCATGAAAATGGCCAATTTACTCACTCTGAGTTCTCAAAAAGGGTTTCTTCACCCCGGGAAGTGAAATAAATACCATTTGGAGGCATTTAATGTTCGAGCAAAAACGGCTGATTTTCAACAAAAGAGATAACACCCCCCCATTACGTCATGCTTCAGAAATGTGGAAAATGGTCCGTTTTCAAATGTTTTTTTTTTTTTTCAAAACCAATTTTATTGAGCAGAAGAGTATCAAAAATGTGGTATCTTCACATACCAAGATCCCCACAACAGTATCAATGCACAGTGATATACTCGTTAATCCATGAATCAAATGATGAAGCTCAGCTTTAAGGACGTCCTAACCACCCACCCCAACCCCAACTACTCCCCCACCCCTACCCAACACCCCCCCCACCACACATGTACAGAGGCAACATAAAGACGGTATACATAAAAGAATCAGGTATGATGCAACCAGGGCTTTGCCATTCGGGCCAGGAATGTCACTGCGATCAAATGTCCTCCTCCTGTTCCGCTGGGGGTTCCAAGGACAGGCCGCGGTAGTCGGCCCACCGCTTCCAGATTTTGAAATGTTTGCGCGGGCAACCTCGCGCCTCAAAGACTGGTTTCTCCAGGCCCATGAAGTAGTCCAGCCCAGCCTTCCATGCAGACAGGGGGGGAGCCCTTACAGATTTCCAAGCCCTAGCCAGGTCACGCTTGGCCACGACCAGGCCCAGGAGCAACAGGTGGCGCTTATAGACGTTACCCCCTACCCCTTCCATAATGTGCAGCAGGCCTAATCGGTGGGTACGAGGAAGATCCCATCCCAGGACCTCAGCCAGGCAACTCCATACTCCCCTCCAAAATTCAGCCAGGCGACCACACGACCACACTGTATGCAGCAAAGAGCCAGGCACCTCCCCACAACGCAGGCACTCCGAGGACGCAATCAAACCAGCCTTCCACAGGCGTTCACGTGTGTAATAGGCACGATGCAAGTATTTGAATTGTATCAGGCGGAGCCGAACCGCAACAGCGGTGTCACGTGGGGACTCCAGTGCCTCCCTCCAATCATCCTCGTCCAGGGCGCCCACATCCACCTCCCACGCCTCCCGAAGGGAGCTGAGAGTGGAGGAGCAGTGTGTAACAAGGGACTGATAGATCTTAGAAACCTTCTTGTCTCCCAAGTCACCCATAAACACTTTCGCCTCAATGGGGCTGAACTCGGGCAGGGAGTCGAGGCCGGCGATACTCGGGGCCAGGGCATGCCTCAGCTGAAGGTAGCAGAAGAACTGGGAGTGAGACATCTGGAACTCCGCACGGAGGTCCTCAAAGGACTTGAGAGCGGTGCCCGACATGACCTGGCCCAGTTGTGTAATTCCAATAGCCTCCCAGCCCTCAAACCCGGCCAAAGCCGCCAATTCCGGGAGCATGCCATTGTGCCACAGCGGCGTTTCGGCTGTCAGTTTGCCCCACCAACCCATACGGCGCAGAGACTGCCGCCACACGGCAAAGACCACTTTAGTGACCGACGGCAACCCACGGCGTATACGAGCTGAATAGAGAATGGTGTGAAGCGTACGATCTCCCATTAGGTGTCTCTCTAGGGCATAGGCCGGATCACTCCTATCACCATACCACCAGTCATTGAGGACAAGGAGGTGCGACGCCTGGTAGTAGGAGAGAAGGTCGGACGTGGCTAAGCCCCCACAGTACGTGGACAGAAAGCACGTTCTCAGGGCCACCCTGGCAGCTCCGCCATCCCACAGGAAGCGGCCCAGCACAGAGTTCACCTGACGGAACCACTCCATGCCAATGGGGTGTGGGAAGTTCTGGAGTTGGTACAGCAGCCTTGGCAGCGCCACCATCTTAAAGATGGCCGACCTCCCATAGATTGTAAGGGGCATCCTGGACCATGTTTTGACATCGGTTTGGACTCGGTCCCATACCGGTAAGACACTGCGTGTCCAGGCCACGGCCCGCGAGGTCGAGAGGAAGACACCCAGATATTTCAGGCCGTCCGTCGCCACGCGCAAGTCGGCGGCCCAAGGATCGGCAACCACTCCGCCACGCAGAACCCACAGGGTTGATTTAGACAAGTTAAGATGAAGCCCCGAGACCTCGCCAAACCCACGCATGATCTCCAAGACTCGGGGACCCGAGCGCCGCAAATCAGTAAGGAACAGGAGGACGTCGTCAGCATAGAGTGCAATCCTATCAGTTAGGTGGTCGTTCCAGACAAAGCCACGTAGATGGACATCCATTCGGACCCGCGCCGCCAGGGGCTCCATGGCCAGGGCAAACAAGTAGGGGGAAAGTGGACAACCCTGTCGGGTACCACGGCCAATCCGGAAGCGCCCAGAGACCGCACCAGCGACACGGACCGAGGCTGTGACATTGGTGTACAGGAGGCGAATGTAGGACAGGAAGACCGGCCCTAGATTGAGGCGGGCCAGCAAGGTGAACAAATATGTCCAACTCACCGAGTCGAAGGCCCGGTCCATGTCCGCAAGAAGGAGTGCAGCCTGTTCATCCCTGTCTCCCATAGCGTCGATCGCTGCCTGTGCCCGCCGGATATTATGCCGGGTAGCCCTGCGTGGCATGAACCCGGCCTGATCAGGGTGGACCAGGTCGGCAATGTGGGGCAGCAATCGGTTCGCAAGGGCTTTCGCCAGAACCTTGGCCTCAATGTTGAGGAGGGAGATCGGCCTGTAAGAGTCGTGCCGATCCGGCGCCCTGCCCGGCTTCAAAAAGACCACAATCTCGGCGTGGCGCCAGTCAGGTGGCAGCTCGCCCCGAGACCTCGCCGCCTCCAGAGCATTGCGGAAATGGGGTCCCAATTGAACGTGGAACTTCTTGTAGAATTCGGCAGGATAACCGCTCGGGCCGGGCACCTTCCCCGTGTTCAGCTGGCCAAGGGCCTCTCCAAGTTCATCGGAGGTGAGCGGGGCCTCCAGGGCCGTTCTAGTCTCATCAGGGACCGCCCGTGGGAGTAGGTCATCCAAATATGAGGCTATGTCGCTCTCCACCACTGGGTCTCGGGGAGCATATTGTGCCGCGTAATAGCGGCCAAAGCTCGCCGCTAGTAAACCCGGGTCGGACATGACCGACCCGTCATCCGCCGCAAGGCCGGGCAGTTCTAGGGGTTGGAAGGTCGCCTGGCAAAGCCTATGTAACATTGTGCAGGACTTGTCGCCCCACTGGTACACCCTGCTACGCGTGGCGAGCCACGCCTGTCGGGCCTCCTCGTATAGAACCGAGGCATACGTCTGCTGGGCCTGCAGGAGCCGTCGCACAACACCCTCGTCACCCCCGAGCCGGCTACGCTGCTCCAGGTCCTCCACTCGGGCCGCGGCGGTCACAATGGCCTCCCGATGCTCCCGCCGAGCGGCCGCACACCAGGCTATATCGATGCCCCGTATCGTAGGCTTTAGCGCTTCCCACACAACAATGGCATCGACACCCCCACCCAGGTTCTCGCGCCAAAAATGATCGATCGCTTGGCGTATATGCGTCACGTATTCCGGCCGCTGTAACTGCCAGGCGGACATGCGCCATCGAAATGGCTGCCGTTTAGAGGGGAGGGTCACGGTGGCCAGGACAGGGGAATGATCCGAGAGGCCCCTGGGGAGTATCGCTGCGTCCCTGACACGGCTCAGGCAGGCACCCGGTACAAACAAGTAGTCGAGCCTAGAGAAGGACCCATGCACCGCCGATACATACGTGTAGGCCCGCTCCGCGGGGTGGAAATGCCGCCACACATCAATCCAGCCCAGACTACGCACTGTCGCACACAACCGGGTGGGAGCAGCCGCGGGAGGGGGGTCAGGCACCACATGCACTCGTCGCCGGCGGTCCAGGCTCACATCCATGACTTCATTCCAGTCACCCCCCACCATGGTCAGGACCTCGGGGATTTCGTCCCACAGCGCAAACAACCGCTCAGACAATGCCCACTGCAGGGGGGGAGGGGCGTAAACACTTCCAAAAACCACCGGCTCGGAGCCCAGCAGGCCTTGAATAAAGACAAATCTACCCTGAGGATCAATCCACTGTTTCTCATGAACATAGGCCACCCTACGATGTACCAATATGGCCACCCCCCGTGAACCCCTCGCAAAGCCAGCATGGTAAACCTGTTGATAGCCGAACCTTTGGAGGCTGAGGGCCTTGGAGCCCAGCATATGAGTCTCCTGGAGCATGAGTACATCCACCATCTCCCTCTTCCCCCATCGCAGCACAGCCCCACGCTTGATCTTGTCCAGGATACCCCGCACATTCCATGTCACCACCCGCAGGGTTTTCGAAGGAGACATAAGCGCAGTATCAGCCATTGTCGATATACAGTCCAAAACCTGGCCCTCCCTCCCACCCTGGTGCAACCCGCAAACCGACAAAAATCAAAGCCTCAGACATGTGTGGATCCCCCCCCAACCCACAAACACAGCGCTCCCTTCCCGACCCCGAACCCCCCCAACAAGTACAACTCCAACACTCCCCCCCACGCCCCACACCCACCACCCCAATACCTCAGAGAACATTGAAGTATCTGTCGCGGCATGGAGAGACCCGGGTCCCAAACAGAGGACCCAGGACCCACCATACCAATGGATCCCAACAACCCCGCAATGACACACACACACCCCCCCCAACAACACTCACATCTGTGAGGGTCTGAGGCCCACAAGTGGTACCCCCCAAGCCCCACTGCATCCCCATGACAACAACTGAAGTCTTCACAAGGGAATTAACCGGCACATCAAGGACAGTATGAAACAGTCTCACCGGCCAAAGCAGGGCAGTTCAGGATGGAACCTACAAAGTGCATGCAGATCCAGCAATGTTCAGCTGCCTGCGTCAGAGTGCTCCGAGTCCCGGGCATCACCCGGCCGCGCCGCGCTGGCAGAGGCTGATCTCTTCTTGGAGCGGGACCTCCGATGGCGGCCCTTCCTGTTCGGGCGATCTGTGCGCTCCGGCGACGAACCCTGGGACCTGCCTGGATCCAGCCCCGGCTGGGCATGGGGCCTGAGCCGCACCGATTCATCTGTCCAGCGGAACACCTCCTCCGGCGATTTGAAGAAATGGGTCCGAGACTGATATATGACTCGCAGGCGAGCTGGATACAGGAGCGAGTATTGAATCTTGAGGCCCCTAAGTTTAGCCTTAGCGTCCATGAAGGATTGCCGCTGTTGCTGAACCATCTTCGTGTAGTCCGGGAAAATCATGATGGTGTGATTCTCATAGGCGAGGGAGCCCTTGTTCCTTGCCTCCCGGAGGATAACATCTCGATCATGGTAGTTCAGCAGCCGAGCGATAACAGGCCGTGGGCGCTCGCCTTCCGGTGGTCGCTGGGTCAGAGCCCTGTGTGCCCTCTCGACCACGAAGCACGTAGACAGTGCCCCTTCGGGGAGCCAGCTCTCCAACCACCCGGTCAGGAACCGCTCCATGTTGTCCTTCTCGCATCGTTCAGGAAAACCGATGAAGCGGAGGTTGTTGGGCCGCGCGCGCCCTTCTGCATCTTCCACACGGGCCGCCAGCGTCTTTTGAACGCTCTCCACCTCCGCCAGTCGTTTCTTGAGGCCACTAATGTCCGCTTCGGTCTCTGTTATACGGGTCTCAGCCCCAGCAATCCGCTCCACAGCGTTGCGGAGGTCTTGGCGCAGGAGCGTGACATCCGCCCCAACCGCCCCAATCTTGGCATCGAGCGTGTCCCGGGACTGGGTGATGGCCGCCAGTAGAGCTGCATTGTCCGGCCCAGGGCCACCGCTGCCACCGGCCGCCCCGGCGCTACCACTCGGCCCAGTGAATTTGTCGATAGGGCCATGTTTAGGCGGGCCACCTCCCCTGTCCCTGGTCATGGCACACGCCAGGCAGGGCGGACACCACCTCCGTGTCTTCGGACACCGTCACAAGTCTCTAGCGGAACGGCCCAGACGAGGCCCCAGAGAGAAATGCAGGCCGGCCACAGTAATCGGGCGTCTCGAAAATCGAGGTCCCGGCGTCACCCGGGCGGGACAGGCCGCTCGTCCCCACGGGCAGCTGTCCAAAGTACCTATTGAAGAAGCTGCGGGTCCGTGATCGGTGGACCGCCGCAGCAATGGGCCAGGCCAGGATGGGCAGATCCGATGCCACTGCCGTCTGCCGGGTCGTCACCGGCCGCCTCGGGGCCCAGGGACCTCCGCCTCCAGGCTGTCGCGGGGCCACGCCTCGCCGCCTCCGCTCGTCGGCCACACAGGGAAAGAACCGATGGGTAGGATCCGATGGCACCGTCTCGATCCTTCAGGCGAGTGCAGTCAATGAGACGAGCCAAGGCCGGCGCGGCGGATGCCACCCGCACACGCTAGATCGCTACCACCGCCAGGCGTCGCGAAACTCGAGGACCCCGGCCTCCGGCCGGCCACCAGGCCGCACTTCGTCGCCGCCTCCCTCCGATCACAGGAAGGGTAGAAATGCAGGATCGGCACACCAAAGTAGGCAGGAGACCCCACCCGATCAAAAGCAAGCACTGGGTACCAGTAGCGGGCTCGGGGGTCAGGATAAATGATCGGATTAAGTCCGGGCCGGCGGGAGCTCTACAAGGCTGCGACCGCCATCTTCGCCCGCCAAGCCACGCCCCCCCCAAATGTTTTATTTTTGAACGTCAGTTCACATTTGTAGGTGGATCATCAGTGTTAGAGCTAAAAATTAGCATGTTTAAAGTGATTTTCATGCTTCCAGGAGCTCGGGAAGTGAAATAAATACCATTTGGAGGCATTTAATGTTCGAGCAAAAACGGCTGATTTTCGACAAAAGAGATAACACCCCCCCATTACGTCATGCTTCAGAAATGTGGAAAATGGTCCGTTTTCAAATGTTTTATTTTTGAACGTCAGTTCACATTTGTAGGTGGATCATCAGTGTTAGAGCTAAAATTAGCATGTTTAAAGTGATTTTCATGCTTCCAGGGGCTCGGGAAGTTAATTAAATACCATTTGGAGGCATTTAATGTTCGAGCAAAAACGGCTGATTTTCGACAAAAGAGATAACACCCCCCCATTACGTCATGCTTCAGAAATGTGGAAAATGGTCCGTTTTCAAATGTTTTATTTTTGAACGTCAGTTCACATTTGTAGGTGGATCATCAGTGTTAGAGCTAAAATTAGCATGTTTAAAGTGATTTTCATGCTTCCAGGGGCTCGGGAAGTGAAATAAATACCATTTGGAGGCATTTAATGTTCGAGCAAAAACGGCTGATTTTCGACAAAAGAGATAACACCCCCCCATTACGTCATGCTTCAGAAATGTGGAAAATGGTCCGTTTTCAAATGTTTTATTTTTGAACGTCAGTTCACATTTGTAGGTGGATCATCAGTGTTAGAGCTAAAATTAGCATGTTTAAAGTGATTTTCATGCTTCCAGGGGCTCGGGAAGTTAATTAAATACCATTTGGAGGCATTTAATGTTCGAGCAAAAACGGCTGATTTTCGACAAAAGAGATAACACCCCCCCATTACGTCATGCTTCAGAAATGTGGAAAATGGTCCGTTTTCAAATGTTTTATTTTTGAACGTCAGTTCACATTTGTAGGTGGATCATCAGTGTTAGAGCTAAAATTAGCATGTTTAAAGTGATTTTCATGCTTCCAGGGGCCCAAAACACAAGATTAATGGAATGGTTAAAAGTGCATGAAAATGGCCAATTTACTCACTCTGAGTTCTCAAAAAGGGTTTCTTCACCCCGGGAAGTGAAATAAATACCATTTGGAGGCATTTAATGTTCGAGCAAAAACGGCTGATTTTCGACAAAAGAGATAACACCCCCCCATTACGTCATGCTTCAGAAATGTGGAAAATGGTCCGTTTTCAAATGTTTTATTTTTGAACGTCAGTTCACATTTGTAGGTGGATCATCAGTGTTAGAGCTAAAATTAGCATGTTTAAAGTGATTTTCATGCTTCCAGGGGCTCGGGAAGTTAATTAAATACCATTTGGAGGCATTTAATGTTCGAGCAAAAACGGCTGATTTTCGACAAAAGAGATAACACCCCCCCATTACGTCATGCTTCAGAAATGTGGAAAATGGTCCGTTTTCAAATGTTTTATTTTTGAACGTCAGTTCACATTTGTAGGTGGATCATCAGTGTTAGAGCTAAAATTAGCATGTTTAAAGTGATTTTCATGCTTCCAGGGGCCCAAAACACAAGATTTATGGAATGGTTAAAAGTGCATGAAAATGGCCAATTTACTCACTCTGAGTTCTCAAAAAGGGTTTCTTCACCCCGGGAAGTTAATTAAATACCATTTGGAGGCATTTAATGTTCGAGCAAAAACGGCTGATTTTCGACAAAAGAGATAACATCCCCCCATTACGTCATGCTTCAGAAATGTGGAAAATGGTCCGTTTTCAAATGTTTTATTTTTGAACGTCAGTTCACATTTGTAGGTGGATCATCAGTGTTAGAGCTAAAATTAGCATGTTTAAAGTGATTTTCATGCTTCCAGGGGCTCGGGAAGTTAATTAAATACCATTTGGAGGCATTTAATGTTCGAGCAAAAACGGCTGATTTTCGACAAAAGAGATAACACCCCCCCATTACGTCATGCTTCAGAAATGTGGAAAATGGTCCGTTTTCAAATGTTTTATTTTTGAACGTCAGTTCACATTTGTAGGTGGATCATCAGTGTTAGAGCTAAAATTAGCATGTTTAAAGTGATTTTCATGCTTCCAGGGGCTCGGGAAGTTAATTAAATACCATTTGGAGGCATTTAATGTTCGAGCAAAAACGGCTGATTTTCGACAAAACAGATAACACCCCCCCATTACGTCATGCTTCAGAAATGTGGAAAATGGTCCGTTTGCAAATGTTTTATTTTTGAACGTCAGTTCACATTTGTAGGTGGATCATCAGTGTTAGAGCTAAAATTAGCATGTTTAAAGTGATTTTCATGCTTCCAGGGGCCCAAAACACAAGATTTATGGAATGGTTAAAAGTGCATGAAAATGGCCAATTTACTCACTCTGAGTTCTCAAAAAGGGTTTCTTCACCCCGGGAAGTTAATTAAATACCATTTGGAGGCATTTAATGTTCGAGCAAAAACGGCTGATTTTCGACAAAAGAGATAACACCCCCCCATTACGTCATGCTTCAGAAATGTGGAAAATGGTCCGTTTTCAAATGTTTTATTTTTGAACGTCAGTTCACATTTGTAGGTGGATCATCAGTGTTAGAGCTAAAATTAGCATGTTTAAAGTGATTTTCATGCTTCCAGGGGCTCGGGAAGTGAAATAAATACCATTTGGAGGCATTTATTGTTCGAGCAAAAACGGCTGATTTTCGACAAAAGAGATAACACCCCCCCATTACGTCATGCTTCAGAAATGTGGAAAATGGTCCGTTTTCAAATGTTTTATTTTTGAACGTCAGTTCACATTTGTAGGTGGATCATCAGTGTTAGAGCTAAAATTAGCATGTTTAAAGTGATTTTCATGCTTCCAGGGGCTCGGGAAGTTAATTAAATACCATTTGGAGGCATTTAATGTTCGAGCAAAAACGGCTGATTTTCGACAAAAGAGATAACACCCCCCCATTACGTCATGCTTCCGAAATGTGGAAAATGGTCCGTTTTCAAATGTTTTATTTTTGAACGTCAGTTCACATTTGTAGGTGGATCATCAGTGTTAGAGCTAAAATTAGCATGTTTAAAGTGATTTTCATGCTTCCAGGGGCCCAAAACACAAGATTAATGGAATGGTTAAAAGTGCATGAAAATGGCCAATTTACTCACTCTGAGTTCTCAAAAAGGGTTTCTTCACCCCGGGAAGTGAAATAAATACCATTTGGAGGCATTTAATGTTCGAGCAAAAACGGCTGATTTTCGACAAAAGAGATAACACCCCCCCATTACGTCATGCTTCAGAAATGTGGAAAATGGTCCGTTTTCAAATGTTTTATTTTTGAACGTCAGTTCACATTTGTAGGTGGATCATCAGTGTTAGAGCTAAAATTAGCATGTTTAAAGTGATTTTCATGCTTCCAGGGGCTCGGGAAGTGAAATAAATACCATTTGGAGGCATTTAATGTTCGAGCAAAAACGGCTGATTTTCGACAAAAGAGATAACACCCCCCCCATTACGTCATGCTTCAGAAATGTGGAAAATGGTCCGTTTTCAAATGTTTTATTTTTGAACGTCAGTTCACATTTGTAGGTGGATCATCAGTGTTAGAGCTAAAATTAGCATGTTTAAAGTGATTTTCATGCTTCCAGGGGCTCGGGAAGTTAATTAAATACCATTTGGAGGCATTTAATGTTCGAGCAAAAACGGCTGATTTTCGACAAAAGAGATAACACCCCCCCATTACGTCATGCTTCAGAAATGTGGAAAATGGTCCGTTTTCAAATGTTTTATTTTTGAACGTCAGTTCACATTTGTAGGTGGATCATCAGTGTTAGAGCTAAAATTAGCATGTTTAAAGTGATTTTCATGCTTCCAGGGGCTCGGGAAGTGAAATAAATACCATTTGGAGGCATTTAATGTTCGAGCAAAAACGGCTGATTTTCGACAAAAGAGATAACACCCCCCCATTACGTCATGCTTCAGAAATGTGGAAAATGGTCAGTTTTCAAATGTTTTATTTTTGAACGTCAGTTCACATTTGTAGGTGGATCATCAGTGTTAGAGCTAAAATTAGCATGTTTAAAGTGATTTTCATGCTTCCAGGGGCTCGGGAAGTTAATTAAATACCATTTGGAGGCATTTAATGTTCGAGCAAGAACGGGTGATTTTCGACAAAAGAGATAACACCCCCCCATTAAGTCATGCTTCAGAAATGTGGAAAATGGTCCGTTTTCAAATGTTTTATTTTTGAACGTCAGTTCACATTTGTAGGTGGATCATCAGTGTTAGAGCTAAAATTAGCATGTTTAAAGTGATTTTCATGCTTCCAGGGGCCCAAAACACAAGATTAATGGAATGGTTAAAAGTGCATGAAAATGGCCAATTTACTCACTCTGAGTTCTCAAAAAGGGTTTCTTCACCCCGGGAAGTGAAATAAATATCATTTGGAGGCATTTAATGTTCGAGCAAAAATGGCTGATTTTCGACAAAAGAGATAACACCCCCCCATTACGTCATGCTTCAGAAATGTGGAAAATGGTCAGTTTTCAAATGTTTTATTTTTGAACGTCAGTTCACATTTGTAGGTGGATCATCAGTGTTAGAGCTAAAATTAGCATGTTTAAAGTGATTTTCATGCTTCCAGGGGCTCGGGAAGTTAATTAAATACCATTTGGAGGCATTTAATGTTCGAGCAAAAACGGCTGATTTTCGACAAAAGAGATAACACCCCCCCATTACGTCATGCTTCAGAAATGTGGAAAATGGTCCGTTTTCAAATGTTTTATTTTTGAACGTCAGTTCACATTTGTAGGTGGATCATCAGTGTTAGAGCTAAAATTAGCATGTTTAAAGTGATTTTCATGCTTCCAGGGGCTCGGGAAGTGAAATAAATACCATTTGGAGGCATTTAATGTTCGAGCAAAAACGGCTGATTTTCGACAAAAGAGATAACACCCCCCCCATTACGTCATGCTTCAGAAATGTGGAAAATGGTCCGTTTTCAAATGTTTTATTTTTGAACGTCAGTTCACATTTGTAGGTGGATCATCAGTGTTAGAGCTAAAATTAGCATGTTTAAAGTGATTTTCATGCTTCCAGGGGCCCAAAACACAAGATTAATGGAATGGTTAAAAGTGCATGAAAATGGCCAATTTACTCACTCTGAGTTCTCAAAAAGGGTTTCTTCACCCCGGGAAGTGAAATAAATACCATTTGGAGGCATTTAATGTTCGAGCAAAAACGGCTGATTTTCGACAAAAGAGATAACACCCCCCCATTACGTCATGCTTCAGAAATGTGGAAAATGGTCCGTTTTCAAATGTTTTATTTTTGAACGTCAGTTCACATTTGTAGGTGGATCATCAGTGTTAGAGCTAAAATTAGCATGTTTAAAGTGATTTTCATGCTTCCAGGGGCTCGGGAAGTTAATTAAATACCATTTGGAGGAATTTAATGTTCGAGCAAAAACGGCTGATTTTCGACAAAAGAGATAACACCCCCCCATTACGTCATGCTTCAGAAATGTGGAAAATGGTCCGTTTTCAAATGTTTTATTTTTGAACGTCAGTTCACATTTGTAGGTGGATCATCAGTGTTAGAGCTAAAATTAGCATGTTTAAAGTGATTTTCATGCTTCCAGGGGCTCGGGAAGTTAATTAAATACCATTTGGAGGCATTTAATGTTCGAGCAAAAACGGCTGATTTTCGACAAAAGAGATAACACCCCCCCATTACGTCATGCTTCAGAAATGTGGAAAATGGTCCGTTTTCAAATGTTTTATTTTTGAACGTCAGTTCACATTTGTAGGTGGATCATCAGTGTTAGAGCTAAAATTAGCATGTTTAAAGTGATTTTCATGCTTCCAGGGGCCCAAAACACAAGATTAATGGAATGGTTAAAAGTGCATGAAAATGGACAATTTACTCACTCTGGGTTCTCAAAAAGGGTTTCTTCACCCCGGGAAGTGAAATAAATACCATTTGGAGGCATTTAATGTTCGAGCAAAAACGGCTGATTTTCGACAAAAGAGATAACACCCCCCCATTACGTCATGCTTCAGAAATGTGGAAAATGGTCCGTTTTCAAATGTTTTATTTTTGAACGTCAGTTCACATTTGTAGGTGGATCATCAGTGTTAGAGCTAAAATTAGCATGTTTAAAGTGATTTTCATGCTTCCAGGGGCTCGGGAAGTTAATTAAATACCATTTGGAGGCATTTAATGTTCGAGCAAAAACGGCTGATTTTCGACAAAAGAGATAACACCCCCCCATTACGTCATGCTTCAGAAATGTGGAAAATGGTCCGTTTTCAAATGTTTTATTTTTGAACGTCAGTTCACATTTGTAGGTGGATCATCAGTGTTAGAGCTAAAATTAGCATGTTTAAAGTGATTTTCATGCTTCCAGGGGCTCGGGAAGTTAATTAAATACCATTTGGAGGCATTTAATGTTCGAGCAAAAACGGCTGATTTTCGACAAAAGAGATAACACCCCCCCATTATGTCATGCTTCAGAAATGTGGAAAAAGGTCCGTTTTCAAATGTTTTATTTTTGAACGTCAGTTCACATTTGTAGGTGGATCATCAGTGTTAGAGCTAAAATTAGCATGTTTAAAGTGATTTTCATGCTTCCAGGGGCTCGGGAAGTGAAATAAATACCATTTGGAGGCATTTAATGTTCGAGCAAAAACGGCTGATTTTCGACAAAAGAGATAACACCCCCCCATTACGTCATGCTTCAGAAATGTGGAAAATGGTCCGTTTTCAAATGTTTTATTTTTGAACGTCAGTTCACATTTGTAGGTGGATCATCAGTGTTAGAGCTAAAATTAGCATGTTTAAAGTGATTTTCATGCTTCCAGGGGCTCGGGAAGTTAATTAAATACCATTTGGAGGCATTTAATGTTCGAGCAAAAACGGGTGATTTTCGACAAAAGAGATAACACCCCCCCATTAAGTCATGCTTCAGAAATGTGGAAAATGGTCCGTTTTCAAATGTTTTATTTTTGAACGTCAGTTCACATTTGTAGGTGGATCATCAGTGTTAGAGCTAAAATTAGCATGTTTAAAGTGATTTTCATGCTTCCAGGGGCCCAAAACACAAGATTAATGGAATGGTTAAAAGTGCATGAAAATGGCCAATTTACTCACTCTGAGTTCTCAAAAAGGGTTTCTTCACCCCGGGAAGTGAAATAAATACCATTTGGAGGCATTTAATGTTCGAGCAAAAACGGCTGATTTTCGACAAAAGAGATAACACCCCCCCCATTACGTCATGCTTCAGAAATGTGGAAAATGGTTCGTTTTCAAATGTTTTATTTTTGAACGTCAGTTCACATTTGTAGGTGGATCATCAGTGTTAGAGCTAAAATTAGCATGTTTAAAGTGATTTTCATGCTTCCAGGGGCTCGGGAAGTTAATTAAATACCATTTGGAGGCATTTAATGTTCGAGCAAAAACGGCTGATTTTCGACAAAAGAGATAACACCCCCCCATTACGTCATGCTTCAGAAATGTGGAAAATGGTCCGTTTTCAAATGTTTTATTTTTGAACGTCAGTTCACATTTGTAGGTGGATCATCAGTGTTAGAGCTAAAATTAGCATGTTTAAAGTGATTTTCATGCTTCCAGGGGCTCGGGAAGTGAAATAAATACCATTTGGAGGCATTTAATGTTCGAGCAAAAATGGCTGATTTTCGACAAAAGAGATAACACCCCCCCATTACGTCATGCTTCAGAAATGTGGAAAATGGTCCGTTTTCAAATGTTTTATTTTTGAACGTCAGTTCACATTTGTAGGTGGATCATCAGTGTTAGAGCTAAAATTAGCATGTTTAAAGTGATTTTCATGCTTCCAGGGGCTCGGGAAGTTAATTAAATACCATTTGGAGGCATTTAATGTTCGAGCAAAAACGGCTGATTTTCGACAAAAGAGATAACACCCCCCCATTAAGTCATGCTTCAGAAATGTGGAAAATGGTCCGTTTTCAAATGTTTTATTTTTGAACGTCAGTTCACATTTGTAGGTGGATCATCAGTGTTAGAGCTAAAATTAGCATGTTTAAAGTGATTTTCATGCTTCCAGGGGCCCAAAACACAAGATTAATGGAATGGTTAAAAGTGCATGAAAATGGCCAATTTACTCACTCTGAGTTCTCAAAAAGGGTTTCTTCACCCCGGGAAGTGAAATAAATACCATTTGGAGGCATTTAATGTTCGAGCAAAAACGGCTGATTTTCGACAAAAGAGATAACACCCCCCCATTACATCATGCTTCAGAAATGTGGAAAATGGTCCGTTTTCAAATGTTTTTTTTTTTTTTTCAAAACCAATTTTATTGAGCAGAAGAGTATCAAAAATGTGGTATCTTCACATACCAAGATCCCCACAACAGTATCAATGCACAGTGATATACTCGTTAATCCATGAATCAAATGATGAAGCTCAGCTTTAAGGACGTCCTAACCACCCACCCCAACCCCAACTACTCCCCCACCCCTACCCAACACCCCCCCCCACCACACATGTACAGAGGCAACATAAAGACGGTATACATAAAAGAATCAGGTATGATGCAACCAGGGCTTTGCCATTCGGGCCAGGAATGTCACTGCGATCAAATGTCCTCCTCCTGTTCCGCTGGGGGTTCCAAGGACAGGCCGCGGTAGTCGGCCCACCGCTTCCAGATTTTGAAATGTTTGCGCGGGCAACCTCGCGCCTCAAAGACTGGTTTCTCCAGGCCCATGAAGTAGTCCAGCCCAGCCTTCCATGCAGACAGGGGGGGAGCCCTTACAGATTTCCAAGCCCTAGCCAGGTCACGCTTGGCCACGACCAGGCCCAGGAGCAACAGGTGGCGCTTATAGACGTTACCCCCTACCCCTTCCATAATGTGCAGCAGGCCTAATCGGTGGGTACGAGGAAGATCCCATCCCAGGACCTCAGCCAGGCAACTCCATACTCCCCTCCAAAATTCAGCCAGGCGACCACACGACCACACTGTATGCAGCAAAGAGCCAGGCACCTCCCCACAACGCAGGCACTCCGAGGACGCAATCAAACCAGCCTTCCACAGGCGTTCACGTGTGTAATAGGCACGATGCAAGTATTTGAATTGTATCAGGCGGAGCCGAACCGCAACAGCGGTGTCACGTGGGGACTCCAGTGCCTCCCTCCAATCATCCTCGTCCAGGGCGCCCACATCCACCTCCCACGCCTCCCGAAGGGAGCTGAGAGTGGAGGAGCAGTGTGTAACAAGGGACTGATAGATCTTAGAAACCTTCTTGTCTCCCAAGTCACCCATAAACACTTTCGCCTCAATGGGGCTGAACTCGGGCAGGGAGTCGAGGCCGGCGATACTCGGGGCCAGGGCATGCCTCAGCTGAAGGTAGCAGAAGAACTGGGAGTGAGACATCTGGAACTCCGCACGGAGGTCCTCAAAGGACTTGAGAGCGGTGCCCGACATGACCTGGCCCAGTTGTGTAATTCCAATAGCCTCCCAGCCCTCAAACCCGGCCAAAGCCGCCAATTCCGGGAGCATGCCATTGTGCCACAGCGGCGTTTCGGCTGTCAGTTTGCCCCACCAACCCATACGGCGCAGAGACTGCCGCCACACGGCAAAGACCACTTTAGTGACCGACGGCAACCCACGGCGTATACGAGCTGAATAGAGAATGGTGTGAAGCGTACGATCTCCCATTAGGTGTCTCTCTAGGGCATAGGCCGGATCACTCCTATCACCATACCACCAGTCATTGAGGACAAGGAGGTGCGACGCCTGGTAGTAGGAGAGAAGGTCGGACGTGGCTAAGCCCCCACAGTACGTGGACAGAAAGCACGTTCTCAGGGCCACCCTGGCAGCTCCGCCATCCCACAGGAAGCGGCCCAGCACAGAGTTCACCTGACGGAACCACTCCATGCCAATGGGGTGTGGGAAGTTCTGGAGTTGGTACAGCAGCCTTGGCAGCGCCACCATCTTAAAGATGGCCGACCTCCCATAGATTGTAAGGGGCATCCTGGACCATGTTTTGACATCGGTTTGGACTCGGTCCCATACCGGTAAGACACTGCGTGTCCAGGCCACGGCCCGCGAGGTCGAGAGGAAGACACCCAGATATTTCAGGCCGTCCGTCGCCACGCGCAAGTCGGCGGCCCAAGGATCGGCAACCACTCCGCCACGCAGAACCCACAGGGTTGATTTAGACAAGTTAAGATGAAGCCCCGAGACCTCGCCAAACCCACGCATGATCTCCAAGACTCGGGGACCCGAGCGCCGCAAATCAGTAAGGAACAGGAGGACGTCGTCAGCATAGAGTGCAATCCTATCAGTTAGGTGGTCGTTCCAGACAAAGCCACGTAGATGGACATCCATTCGGACCCGCGCCGCCAGGGGCTCCATGGCCAGGGCAAACAAGTAGGGGGAAAGTGGACAACCCTGTCGGGTACCACGGCCAATCCGGAAGCGCCCAGAGACCGCACCAGCGACACGGACCGAGGCTGTGACATTGGTGTACAGGAGGCGAATGTAGGACAGGAAGACCGGCCCTAGATTGAGGCGGGCCAGCAAGGTGAACAAATATGTCCAACTCACCGAGTCGAAGGCCCGGTCCATGTCCGCAAGAAGGAGTGCAGCCTGTTCATCCCTGTCTCCCATAGCGTCGATCGCTGCCTGTGCCCGCCGGATATTATGCCGGGTAGCCCTGCGTGGCATGAACCCGGCCTGATCAGGGTGAACCAGGTCGGCAATGTGGGGCAGCAATCGGTTCGCAAGGGCTTTCGCCAGAACCTTGGCCTCAATGTTGAGGAGGGAGATCGGCCTGTAAGAGTCGTGCCGATCCGGCGCCCTGCCCGGCTTCAAAAAGACCACAATCTCGGCGTGGCGCCAGTCAGGTGGCAGCTCGCCCCGAGACCTCGCCGCCTCCAGAGCATTGCGGAAATGGGGTCCCAATTGAACGTGGAACTTCTTGTAGAATTCGGCAGGATAACCGCTCGGGCCGGGCACCTTCCCCGTGTTCAGCTGGCCAAGGGCCTCTCCAAGTTCATCGGAGGTGAGCGGGGCCTCCAGGGCCGTTCTAGTCTCATCAGGGACCGCCCGTGGGAGTAGGTCATCCAAATATGAGGCTATGTCGCTCTCCACCACTGGGTCTCGGGGAGCATATTGTGCCGCGTAATAGCGGGCAAAGCTCGCCGCTAGTAAACCCGGGTCGGACATGACCGACCCGTCATCCGCCGCAAGGCCGGGCAGTTCTAGGGGTTGGAAGGTCGCCTGGCAAAGCCTATGTAACATTGTGCAGGACTTTTCGCCCCACTGGTACACCCTGCTACGCGTGGCGAGCCACGCCTGTCGGGCCTCCTCGTATAGAACCGAGGCATACGTCTGCTGGGCCTGCAGGAGCCGTCGCACAACACCCTCGTCACCCCCGAGCCGGCTACGCTGCTCCAGGTCCTCCACTCGGGCCGCGGCGGTCACAATGGCCTCCCGATGCTCCCGCCGAGCGGCCGCACACCAGGCTATATCGATGCCCCGTATCGTAGGCTTTAGCGCTTCCCACACAACAATGGCATCGACACCCCCACCCAGGTTCTCGCGCCAAAAATGATCGATCGCTTGGCGTATATGCGTCACGTATTCCGGCCGCTGTAACTGCCAGGCGGACATGCGCCATCGAAATGGCTGCCGTTTAGAGGGGAGGGTCACGGTGGCCAGGACAGGGGAATGATCCGAGAGGCCCCTGGGGAGTATCGCTGCGTCCCTGACACGGCTCAGGCAGGCACCCGGTACAAACAAGTAGTCGAGCCTAGAGAAGGACCCATGCACCGCCGATACATACGTGTAGGCCCGCTCCGCGGGGTGGAAATGCCGCCACACATCAATCCAGCCCAGACTACGCACTGTCGCACACAACCGGGTGGGAGCAGCCGCAGGAGGGGGGTCAGGCACCACATGCACTCGTCGCCGGCGGTCCAGGCTCACATCCATGACTTCATTCCAGTCACCCCCCACCATGGTCAGGACCTCGGGGATTTCGTCCCACAGCGCAAACAACCGCTCAGACAATGCCCACTGCAGGGGGGGAGGGGCGTAAACACTTCCAAAAACCACCGGCTCGGAGCCCAGCAGGCCTTGAATAAAGACAAATCTACCCTGAGGATCAATCCACTGTTTCTCATGAACATAGGCCACCCTACGATGTACCAATATGGCCACCCCCCGTGAACCCCTCGCAAAGCCAGCATGGTAAACCTGTTGATAGCCGAACCTTTGGAGGCTGAGGGCCTTGGAGCCCAGCATATGAGTCTCCTGGAGCATGAGTACATCCACCATCTCCCTCTTCCCCCATCGCAGCACAGCCCCACGCTTGATCTTGTCCAGGATACCCCGCACATTCCATGTCACCACCCGCAGGGTTTTCGAAGGAGACATAAGCGCAGTATCAGCCATTGTCGATATACAGTCCAAAACCTGGCCCTCCCTCCCACCCTGGTGCAACCCGCAAACCGACAAAAATCAAAGCCTCAGACATGTGTGGATCCCCCCCCCAACCCACAAACACAGCGCTCCCTTCCCGACCCCGAACCCCCCCAACAAGTACAACTCCAACACTCCCCCCCACGCCCCACACCCACCACCCCAATACCTCAGAGAACATTGAAGTATCTGTCGCGGCATGGAGAGACCCGGGTCCCAAACAGAGGACCCAGGACCCACCATACCAATGGATCCCAACAACCCCGCAATGACACACACACACCCCCCCCAACAACACTCACATCTGTGAGGGTCTGAGGCCCACAAGTGGTACCCCCCAAGCCCCACTGCATCCCCATGACAACAACTGAAGTCTTCACAAGGGAATTAACCGGCACATCAAGGACAGTATGAAACAGTCTCACCGGCCAAAGCAGGGCAGTTCAGGATGGAACCTACAAAGTGCATGCAGATCCAGCAATGTTCAGCTGCCTGCGTCAGAGTGCTCCGAGTCCCGGGCATCACCCGGCCGCGCCGCGCTGGCAGAGGCTGATCTCTTCTTGGAGCGGGACCTCCGATGGCGGCCCTTCCTGTTCGGGCGATCTGTGCGCTCCGGCGACGAACCCTGGGACCTGCCTGGATCCAGCCCCGGCTGGGCATGGGGCCTGAGCCGCACCGATTCATCTGTCCAGCGGAACACCTCCTCCGGCGATTTGAAGAAATGGGTCCGAGACTGATATATGACTCGCAGGCGAGCTGGATACAGGAGCGAGTATTGAATCTTGAGGCCCCTAAGTTTAGCCTTAGCGTCCATGAAGGATTGCCGCTGTTGCTGAACCATCTTCGTGTAGTCCGGGAAAATCATGATGGTGTGATTCTCATAGGCGAGGGAGCCCTTGTTCCTTGCCTCCCGGAGGATAACATCTCGATCATGGTAGTTCAGCAGCCGAGCGATAACAGGCCGTGGGCGCTCGCCTTCCGGTGGTCGCTGGGTCAGAGCCCTGTGTGCCCTCTCGACCACGAAGCACGTAGACAGTGCCCCTTCGGGGAGCCAGCTCTCCAACCACCCGGTCAGGAACCGCTCCATGTTGTCCTTCTCGCATCGTTCAGGAAAACTGATGAAGCGGAGGTTGTTGGGCCGCGCGCGCCCTTCTGCATCTTCCACACGGGCCGCCAGCGTCTTTTGAACGCTCTCCACCTCCGCCAGTCGTTTCTTGAGGCCACTAATGTCCGCTTCGGTCTCTGTTATACGGGTCTCAGCCCCAGCAATCCGCTCCACAGCGTTGCGGAGGTCTTGGCGCAGGAGCGTGACATCCGCCCCAACCGCCCCAATCTTGGCATCGAGCGTGTCCCGGGACTGGGTGATGGCCGCCAGTAGAGCTGCATTGTCCGGCCCAGGGCCACCGCTGCCACCGGCCGCCCCGGCGCTACCACTCGGCCCAGTGAATTTGTCGATAGGGCCATGTTTAGGCGGGCCACCTCCCCTGTCCCTGGTCATGGCACACGCCAGGCAGGGCGGACACCACCTCCGTGTCTTCGGACACCGTCACAAGTCTCTAGCGGAACGGCCCAGACGAGGCCCCAGAGAGAAATGCGGGCCGGCCACAGTAATCGGGCGTCTCGAAAATCGAGGTCCCGGCGTCACCCGGGCGGGACAGGCCGCTCGTCCCCACGGGCAGCTGTCCAAAGTACCTATTGAAGAAGCTGCGGGTCCGTGATCGGTGGACCGCCGCAGCAATGGGCCAGGCCAGGATGGGCAGATCCGATGCCACTGCCGTCTGCCGGGTCGTCACCGGCCGCCTCGGGGCCCAGGGACCTCCGCCTCCAGGCTGTCGCGGGGCCACGCCTCGCCGCCTCCGCTCGTCGGCCACACAGGGAAAGAACCGATGGGTAGGATCCGATGGCACCGTCTCGATCCTTCAGGCGAGTGCAGTCAATGAGACGAGCCAAGGCCGGCGCGGCGGATGCCACCCGCACACGCTAGATCGCTACCACCGCCAGGCGTCGCGAAACTCGAGGACCCCGGCCTCCGGCCGGCCACCAGGCCGCACTTCGTCGCCGCCTCCCTCCCATCACAGGAAGGGTAGAAATGCAGGATCGGCACACCAAAGTAGGCAGGAGACCCCACCCGATCAAAAGCAAGCACTGGGTACCAGTAGCGGGCTCGGGGGTCAGGATAAATGATCGGATTAAGTCCGGGCCGGCGGGAGCTCTACAAGGCTGCGACCGCCATCTTCGCCCGCCAAGCCACGCCCCCCCCAAATGTTTTATTTTTGAACGTCAGTTCACATTT
This sequence comes from Lissotriton vulgaris, assembly GCF_964263255.1. Taxonomy (NCBI): domain Eukaryota; kingdom Metazoa; phylum Chordata; class Amphibia; order Caudata; family Salamandridae; genus Lissotriton; species Lissotriton vulgaris. The sequence goes on from NW_028248533.1 coordinate 211,321, forward strand.
GTAGGTGGATCATCAGTGTTAGAGCTAAAAATTAGCATGTTTAAAGTGATTTTCATGCTTCCAGGAGCTCGGGAAGTGAAATAAATACCATTTGGAGGCATTTAATGTTCGAGCAAAAACGGCTGATTTTCGACAAAAGAGATAACACCCCCCCATTACGTCATGCTTCAGAAATGTGGAAAATGGTCCGTTTTCAAATGTTTTATTTTTGAACGTCAGTTCACATTTGTAGGTGGATCATCAGTGTTAGAGCTAAAATTAGCATGTTTAAAGTGATTTTCATGCTTCCAGGGGCTCGGGAAGTTAATTAAATACCATTTGGAGGCATTTAATGTTCGAGCAAAAACGGCTGATTTTCGACAAAAGAGATAACACCCCCCCATTACGTCATGCTTCAGAAATGTGGAAAATGGTCCGTTTTCAAATGTTTTATTTTTGAACGTCAGTTCACATTTGTAGGTGGATCATCAGTGTTAGAGCTAAAATTAGCATGTTTAAAGTGATTTTCATGCTTCCAGGGGCTCGGGAAGTGAAATAAATACCATTTGGAGGCATTTAATGTTCGAGCAAAAACGGCTGATTTTCGACAAAAGAGATAACACCCCCCCATTACGTCATGCTTCAGAAATGTGGAAAATGGTCCGTTTTCAAATGTTTTATTTTTGAACGTCAGTTCACATTTGTAGGTGGATCATCAGTGTTAGAGCTAAAATTAGCATGTTTAAAGTGATTTTCATGCTTCCAGGGGCTCGGGAAGTTAATTAAATACCATTTGGAGGCATTTAATGTTCGAGCAAAAACGGCTGATTTTCGACAAAAGAGATAACACCCCCCCATTACGTCATGCTTCAGAAATGTGGAAAATGGTCCGTTTTCAAATGTTTTATTTTTGAACGTCAGTTCACATTTGTAGGTGGATCATCAGTGTTAGAGCTAAAATTAGCATGTTTAAAGTGATTTTCATGCTTCCAGGGGCCCAAAACACAAGATTAATGGAATGGTTAAAAGTGCATGAAAATGGCCAATTTACTCACTCTGAGTTCTCAAAAAGGGTTTCTTCACCCCGGGAAGTGAAATAAATACCATTTGGAGGCATTTAATGTTCGAGCAAAAACGGCTGATTTTCGACAAAAGAGATAACACCCCCCCATTACGTCATGCTTCAGAAATGTGGAAAATGGTCCGTTTTCAAATGTTTTATTTTTGAACGTCAGTTCACATTTGTAGGTGGATCATCAGTGTTAGAGCTAAAATTAGCATGTTTAAAGTGATTTTCATGCTTCCAGGGGCTCGGGAACTTAATTAAATACCATTTGGAGGCATTTAATGTTCGAGCAAAAACGGCTGATTTTCAACAAAAGAGATAACACCCCCCCATTACGTCATGCTTCAGAAATGTGGAAAATGGTCCGTTTTCAAATGTTTTATTTTTGAACGTCAGTTCACATTTGTAGGTGGATCATCAGTGTTAGAGCTAAAATTAGCATGTTTAAAGTGATTTTCATGCTTCCAGGGGCCCAAAACACAAGATTTATGGAATGGTTAAAAGTGCATGAAAATGGCCAATTTACTCACTCTGAGTTCTCAAAAAGGGTTTCTTCACCCCGGGAAGTTAATTAAATACCATTTGGAGGCATTTAATGTTCGAGCAAAAACGGCTGATTTTCGACAAAAGAGATAACATCCCCCCATTACGTCATGCTTCAGAAATGTGGAAAATGGTCCGTTTTCAAATGTTTTATTTTTGAACGTCAGTTCACATTTGTAGGTGGATCATCAGTGTTAGAGCTAAAATTAGCATGTTTAAAGTGATTTTCATGCTTCCAGGGGCTCGGGAAGTTAATTAAATACCATTTGGAGGCATTTAATGTTCGAGCAAAAACGGCTGATTTTCGACAAAAGAGATAACACCCCCCCATTACGTCATGCTTCAGAAATGTGGAAAATGGTCCGTTTTCAAATGTTTTATTTTTGAACGTCAGTTCACATTTGTAGGTGGATCATCAGTGTTAGAGCTAAAATTAGCATGTTTAAAGTGATTTTCATGCTTCCAGGGGCTCGGGAAGTTAATTAAATACCATTTGGAGGCATTTAATGTTCGAGCAAAAACAGCTGATTTTCGACAAAACAGATAACACCCCCCCATTACGTCATGCTTCAGAAATGTGGAAAATGGTCCGTTTGCAAATGTTTTATTTTTGAACGTCAGTTCACATTTGTAGGTGGATCATCAGTGTTAGAGCTAAAATTAGCATGTTTAAAGTGATTTTCATGCTTCCAGGGGCCCAAAACACAAGATTTATGGAATGGTTAAAAGTGCATGAAAATGGCCAATTTACTCACTCTGAGTTCTCAAAAAGGGTTTCTTCACCCCGGGAAGTTAATTAAATACCATTTGGAGGCATTTAATGTTCGAGCAAAAACGGCTGATTTTCGACAAAAGAGATAACACCCCCCCATTACGTCATGCTTCAGAAATGTGGAAAATGGTCCGTTTTCAAATGTTTTATTTTTGAACGTCAGTTCACATTTGTAGGTGGATCATCAGTGTTAGAGCTAAAATTAGCATGTTTAAAGTGATTTTCATGCTTCCAGGGGCTCGGGAAGTTAATTAAATACCATTTGGAGGAATTTAATGTTCGAGCAAAAACGGCTGATTTTCGACAAAAGAGATAACACCCCCCCATTACGTCATGCTTCAGAAATGTGGAAAATGGTCCGTTTTCAAATGTTTTATTTTTGAACGTCAGTTCACATTTGTAGGTGGATCATCAGTGTTAGAGCTAAAATTAGCATGTTTAAAGTGATTTTCATGCTTCCAGGGGCTCGGGAAGTGAAATAAATACCATTTGGAGGCATTTATTGTTCGAGCAAAAACGGCTGATTTTCGACAAAAGAGATAACACCCCCCCATTACGTCATGCTTCAGAAATGTGGAAAATGGTCCGTTTTCAAATGTTTTATTTTTGAACGTCAGTTCACATTTGTAGGTGGATCATCAGTGTTAGAGCTAAAATTAGCATGTTTAAAGTGATTTTCATGCTTCCAGGGGCTCGGGAAGTTAATTAAATACCATTTGGAGGCATTTAATGTTCGAGCAAAAACGGCTGATTTTCGACAAAAGAGATAACACCCCCCCATTACGTCATGCTTCCGAAATGTGGAAAATGGTCCGTTTTCAAATGTTTTATTTTTGAACGTCAGTTCACATTTGTAGGTGGATCATCAGTGTTAGAGCTAAAATTAGCATGTTTAAAGTGATTTTCATGCTTCCAGGGGCCCAAAACACAAGATTAATGGAATGGTTAAAAGTGCATGAAAATGGCCAATTTACTCACTCTGAGTTCTCAAAAAGGGTTTCTTCACCCCGGGAAGTGAAATAAATACCATTTGGAGGCATTTAATGTTCGAGCAAAAACGGCTGATTTTCGACAAAAGAGATAACACCCCCCCATTACGTCATGCTTCAGAAATGTGGAAAATGGTCCGTTTTCAAATGTTTTATTTTTGAACGTCAGTTCACATTTGTAGGTGGATCATCAGTGTTAGAGCTAAAATTAGCATGTTTAAAGTGATTTTCATGCTTCCAGGGGCTCGGGAAGTGAAATAAATACCATTTGGAGGCATTTAATGTTCGAGCAAAAACGGCTGATTTTCGACAAAAGAGATAACACCCCCCCCATTACGTCATGCTTCAGAAATGTGGAAAATGGTCCGTTTTCAAATGTTTTATTTTTGAACGTCAGTTCACATTTGTAGGTGGATCATCAGTGTTAGAGCTAAAATTAGCATGTTTAAAGTGATTTTCATGCTTCCAGGGGCTCGGGAAGTTAATTAAATACCATTTGGAGGCATTTAATGTTCGAGCAAAAACGGCTGATTTTCGACAAAAGAGATAACACCCCCCCATTACGTCATGCTTCAGAAATGTGGAAAATGGTCCGTTTTCAAATGTTTTATTTTTGAACGTCAGTTCACATTTGTAGGTGGATCATCAGTGTTAGAGCTAAAATTAGCATGTTTAAAGTGATTTTCATGCTTCCAGGGGCTCGGGAAGTGAAATAAATACCATTTGGAGGCATTTAATGTTCGAGCAAAAACGGCTGATTTTCGACAAAAGAGATAACACCCCCCCATTACGTCATGCTTCAGAAATGTGGAAAATGGTCAGTTTTCAAATGTTTTATTTTTGAACGTCAGTTCACATTTGTAGGTGGATCATCAGTGTTAGAGCTAAAATTAGCATGTTTAAAGTGATTTTCATGCTTCCAGGGGCTCGGGAAGTTAATTAAATACCATTTGGAGGCATTTAATGTTCGAGCAAGAACGGGTGATTTTCGACAAAAGAGATAACACCCCCCCATTAAGTCATGCTTCAGAAATGTGGAAAATGGTCCGTTTTCAAATGTTTTATTTTTGAACGTCAGTTCACATTTGTAGGTGGATCATCAGTGTTAGAGCTAAAATTAGCATGTTTAAAGTGATTTTCATGCTTCCAGGGGCCCAAAACACAAGATTAATGGAATGGTTAAAAGTGCATGAAAATGGCCAATTTACTCACTCTGAGTTCTCAAAAAGGGTTTCTTCACCCCGGGAAGTGAAATAAATATCATTTGGAGGCATTTAATGTTCGAGCAAAAATGGCTGATTTTCGACAAAAGAGATAACACCCCCCCATTACGTCATGCTTCAGAAATGTGGAAAATGGTCCGTTTTCAAATGTTTTATTTTTGAACGTCAGTTCACATTTGTAGGTGGATCATCAGTGTTAGAGCTAAAATTAGCATGTTTAAAGTGATTTTCATGCTTCCAGGGGCTCGGGAAGTTAATTAAATACCATTTGGAGGCATTTAATGTTCGAGCAAAAACGGCTGATTTTCGACAAAAGAGATAACACCCCCCCATTACGTCATGCTTCAGAAATGTGGAAAATGGTCCGTTTTCAAATGTTTTATTTTTGAACGTCAGTTCACATTTGTAGGTGGATCATCAGTGTTAGAGCTAAAATTAGCATGTTTAAAGTGATTTTCATGCTTCCAGGGGCTCGGGAAGTGAAATAAATACCATTTGGAGGCATTTAATGTTCGAGCAAAAACGGCTGATTTTCGACAAAAGAGATAACACCCCCCCATTACGTCATGCTTCAGAAATGTGGAAAATGGTCCGTTTTCAAATGTTTTATTTTTGAACGTCAGTTCACATTTGTAGGTGGATCATCAGTGTTAGAGCTAAAATTAGCATGTTTAAAGTGATTTTCATGCTTCCAGGGGCTCGGGAAGTTAATTAAATACCATTTGGAGGCATTTAATGTTCGAGCAAAAACGGCTGATTTTCGACAAAAGAGATAACACCCCCCCATTAAGTCATGCTTCAGAAATGTGGAAAATGGTCCGTTTTCAAATGTTTTATTTTTGAACGTCAGTTCACATTTGTAGGTGGATCATCAGTGTTAGAGCTAAAATTAGCATGTTTAAAGTGATTTTCATGCTTCCAGGGGCCCAAAACACAAGATTAATGGAATGGTTAAAAGTGCATGAAAATGGCCAATTTACTCACTCTGAGTTCTCGAAAAGGGTTTCTTCACCCCGGGAAGTGAAATAAATACCATTTGGAGGCATTTAATGTTCAAGCAAAAACGGCTGATTTTCGACAAAAGAGATAACACCCCCCCATTACGTCATGCTTCAGAAATGTGGAAAATGGTCCGTTTTCAAATGTTTTATTTTTGAACGTCAGTTCACATTTGTAGGTGGATCATCAGTGTTAGAGCTAAAATTAGCATGTTTAAAGTGATTTTCATGCTTCCAGGGGCTCGGGAAGTGAAATAAATACCATTTGGAGGCATTTAATGTTCGAGCAAAAACGGCTGATTTTCGACAAAAGAGATAACACCCCCCCATTACGTCATGCTTCAGAAATGTGGAAAATGGTCCGTTTTCAAATGTTTTATTTTTGAACGTCAGTTCACATTTGTAGGCGGATCATCAGTGTTAGAGCTAAAATTAGCATGTTTAAAGTGATTTTCATGCTTCCAGGCGCTCGGGAAGTTAATTAAATACCATTTGGAGGCATTTAATGTTCGAGCAAAAACGGCTGATTTTCGACAAAATAGATAACACCCCCCCATTACGTCATGCTTCAGAAATGTGGAAAATGGTCCGTTTTCAAATGTTTTATTTTTGAACGTCAGTTCACATTTGTAGGTGGATCATCAGTGTTAGAGCTAAAATTAGCATGTTTAAAGTGATTTTCATGCTTCCAGGGGCTCGGGAAGTGAAATAAATACCATTTGGAGGCATTTAATGTTCGAGCAAAAACGGCTGATTTTCGACAAAAGAGATAACACCCCCCCATTACGTCATGCTTCAGAAATGTGGAAAATGGTCCATTTTCAAATGTTTTGTTTTTGAACGTCAGTTCACATTTGTAGGTGGATCATCAGTGTTAGAGCTAAAATTAGCATGTTTAAAGTGATTTTCATGCTTCCAGGGGCCCAAAACACAAGATTAATGGAATGGTTAAAAGTGCATGAAAATGGCCAATTTACTCACTCTGAGTTCTCAAAAAGGGTTTCTTCACCCCGGGAAGTGAAATAAATACCATTTGGAGGCATTTAATGTTCGAGCAAAAACGGCTGATTTTCGACAAAAGAGATAACACCCCCCCCATTACGTCATGCTTCAGAAATGTGGAAAATGGTCCGTTTTCAAATGTTTTATTTTTGAACGTCAGTTCACATTTGTAGGTGGATCATCAGTGTTAGAGCTAAAATTAGCATGTTTAAAGTGATTTTCATGCTTCCAGGGGCTCGGGAAGTTAATTAAATACCATTTGGAGACATTTCATGTTCGAGCAAAAACGGCTGATTTTCGACAAAAGAGATAACACCCCCCCATTACGTCATGCTTCAGAAATGTGGAAAATGGTCCGTTTTCAAATGTTTTATTTTTGAACGTCAGTTCACATTTGAAGGTGGATCATCAGTGTTAGAGCTAAAATTAGCATGTTTAAAGTGATTTTCATGCTTCCAGGGGCTCGGGAAGTGAAATAAATACCATTTGGAGGCATTTAATGTTCGAGCAAAAACGGCTGATTTTCGACAAAAGAGATAACACCCCCCCCATTACGTCATGCTTCAGAAATGTGGAAAATGGTCCGTTTTCAAATGTTTTATTTTTGAACGTCAGTTCACATTTGTAGGTGGATCATCAGTGTTAGAGCTAAAATTAGCATGTTTAAAGTGATTTTCATGCTTCCAGGGGCCCAAAACACAAGATTAATGGAATGGTTAAAAGTGCATGAAAATGGCCAATTTACTCACTCTGAGTTCTCAAAAAGGGTTTCTTCACCCCGGGAAGTGAAATAAATACCATTTGGAGGCATTTAATGTTCGAGCAAAAACGGCTGATTTTCGACAAAAGAGATAACACCCCCCCATTACGTCATGCTTCAGAAATGTGGAAAATGGTCCGTTTTCAAATGTTTTATTTTTGAACGTCAGTTCACATTTGTAGGTGGATCATCAGTGTTAGAGCTAAAATTAGCATGTTTAAAGTGATTTTCATGCTTCCAGGGGCTCGGGAAGTTAATTAAATACCATTTGGAGGCATTTAATGTTCGAGCAAAAACGGCTGATTTTCGACAAAAGAGATAACACCCCCCCATTACGTCATGCTTCAGAAATGTGGAAAATGGTCCGTTTTCAAATGTTTTATTTTTGAACGTCAGTTCACATTTGTAGGTGGATCATCAGTGTTAGAGCTAAAATTAGCATGTTTAAAGTGATTTTCATGCTTCCAGGGGCTCGGGAAGTGAAATAAATACCATTTGGAGGCATTTAATGTTCGAGCAAAAACGGCTGATTTTCGACAAAAGAGATAACACCCCCCCATTACGTCATGCTTCAGAAATGTGGAAAATGGTCCGTTTTCAAATGTTTTATTTTTGAACGTCAGTTCACATTTGTAGGTGGATCATCAGTGTTAGAGCTAAAATTAGCATGTTTAAAGTGATTTTCATGCTTCCAGGGGCCCAAAACACAAGATTAATGGAATGGTTAAAAGTGCATGAAAATGGCCAATTTACTCACTCTGAGTTCTCAAAAAGGGTTTCTTCACCCCGGGAAGTGAAATAAATACCATTTGGAGGCATTTAATGTTCGAGCAAAAACGGCTGATTTTCGACAAAAGAGATAACACCCCCCCATTACGTCATGCTTCAGAAATGTGGAAAATGGTCCGTTTTCAAATGTTTTATTTTTGAACGTCAGTTCACATTTGTAGGTGGATCATCAGTGTTAGAGCTACAATTAGCATGTTTAAAGTGATTTTCATGCTTCCAGGGGCCCAAAACACAAGATTAATGGAATGGTTAAAAGTGCATGAAAATGGCCAATTTACTCACTCTGAGTTCTCAAAAAGGGTTTCTTCACCCCGGGAAGTGAAATAAATACCATTTGGAGGCATTTAATGTTCGAGCAAAAACGGCTGATTTTCGACAAAAGAGATAACACCCCCCCATTACGTCATGCTTCAGAAATGTGGAAAATGGTCCGTTTTCAAATGTTTTATTTTTGAACGTCAGTTCACATTTGTAGGTGGATCATCAGTGTTAGAGCTAAAATTAGCATGTTTAAAGTGATTTTCATGCTTCCAGGGGCTCGGGAAGTTAATTAAATACCATTTGGAGGCATTTAATGTTCGAGCAAAAACGGCTGATTTTCGACAAAAGAGATAACATCCCCCCCATTACGTCATGCTTCAGAAATGTGGAAAATGGTCCGTTTTCAAATGTTTTATTTTTGAACGTCAGTTCACATTTGTAGGTGGATCATCAGTGTTAGAGCTAAAATTAGCATGTTTAAAGTGATTTTCATGCTTCCAGGGGCTCGGGAAGTTAATTAAATACCATTTGGAGGCATTTAATGTTCGAGCAAAAACGGCTGATTTTCGACAAAAGAGATAACACCCCCCCATTACGTCATGCTTCAGAAATGTGGAAAGTGGTCCGTTTTCAAATGTTTTATTTTTGAACGTCAGTTCACATTTGTAGGTGGATCATCAGTGTTAGAGCTAAAATTAGCATGTTTAAAGTGATTTTCATGCTTCCAGGGGCTCGGGACGTGAAATAAATACCATTTGGAGGCATTTAATGTTCGAGCAAAAACGGCTGATTTTCGACAAAAGAGATAACACCCCCCCATTACGTCATGCTTCAGAAATGTGGAAAATGATCCGTTTTCAAATGTTTTATTTTTGAACGTCAGTTCACATTTGTAGGTGGATCATCAGTGTTAGAGCTAAAATTAGCATGTTTAAAGTGATTTTCATGCTTCCAGGGGCTCGGGAAGTTAATTAAATACCATTTGGAGGCATTTAATGTTCGAGCAAAAACGGCTGATTTTCGACAAAAGAGATAACACCCCCCATTACGTCATGCTTCAGAAATGTGGAAAATGGTCCGTTTTCAAATGTTTTATTTTGAACGTCAGTTCACATTTGTAGGTGGATCATCAGTGTTAGAGCCAAAATTAGCATGTTTAAAGTGATTTTCATGCTTCCAGGGGCCCAAAACACAAGATTAATGGAATGGTTAAAAGTGCATGAAAATGGCCAATTTACTCACTCTGAGTTCTCAAAAAGGGTTTCTTCACCCCGGGAAGTGAAATAAATACCATTTGGAGGCATTTAATGTTCGAGCAAAAACGGCTGATTTTCGACAAAAGAGATAACACCCCCCCATTACGTCATGCTTCAGAAATGTGGAAAATGGTCCGTTTTCAAATGTTTTATTTTTGAACGTCAGTTCACATTTGTAGGTGGATCATCAGTGTTAGAGCTAAAATTAGCATGTTTAAAGTGATTTTCATGCTTCCAGGGGCTCGGGAAGTGAAATAAATACCATTTGGAGGCATTTAATGTTCGAGCAAAAACGGCTGATTTTCGACAAAAGAGATAACACCCCCCCATTACGTCATGCTTCAGAAATGTGGAAAATGGTCCGTTTTCAAATGTTTTATTTTTGAACGTCAGTTCACATTTGTAGGTGGATCATCAGTGTTAGAGCTAAAATTAGCATGTTTAAAGTGATTTTCATGCTTCCAGGGGCTCGGGAAGTGAAATAAATACCATTTGGAGGCATTTAATGTTCGAGCAAAAACGGCTGATTTTCGACAAAAGAGATAACACCCCCCCATTACGTCATGCTTCAGAAATGTGGAAAATGGTCCGTTTTCAAATGTTTTATTTTTGAACGTCAGTTCACATCTGTAGGTGGATCATCAGTGTTAGAGCTAAAATTAGCATGTTTAAAGTGATTTTCATGCTTCCAGGGGCTCGGGAAGTTAATTAAATACCATTTGGAGGCATTTAATGTTCGAGCAAAAACGGCTGATTTTCGACAAAAGAGATAACACCCCCCCATTACGTCATGCTTCAGAAATGTGGAAAATGGTCCGTTTTCAAATGTTTTATTTTTGAACGTCAGTTCACATTTGTAGGTGGATCATCAGTGTTAGAGCTAAAATTAGCATGTTTAAAGTGATTTTCATGCTTCCAGGGGCCCAAAACACAAGATTAATGGAATGGTTAAAAGTGCATGAAAATGGCCAATTTACTCACTCTGAGTTCTCAAAAAGGGTTTCTTCACCCCGGGAAGTGAAATAAATACCATTTGGAGGCATTTAATGTTCGAGCAAAAACTGCTGATTTTCGACAAAAGAGATAACACCCCCCATTACGTCATGCTTCAGAAATGTGGAAAATGGTCCGTTTTCAAATGTTTTATTTTTGAACGTCAGTTCACATTTGTAGGTGGATCATCAGTGTTATAGCTAAAATTAGCATGTTTAAAGTGATTTTCATGCTTCCAGGGGCTCGGGAAGTTAATTAAATACCATTTGGAGGCATTTAATGTTCGAGCAAAAACGGCTGATTTTCGACAAAAGAGATAACACCCCCCCATTACGTCATGCTTCAGAAATGTGGAAAATGGTCCGTTTTCAAATGTTTTATTTTTGAACGTCAGTTCACATTTGTAGGTGGATCATCAGTGTTAGAGCTAAAATTAGCATGTTTAAAGTGATTTTCATGCTTCCAGGGGCTCGGGAAGTTAATTAAATACCATTTGGAGGCATTTAATGTTCGAGCAAAAACGGCTGATTTTCGACAAAAGAGATAACACCCCCCCATTACGTCATGCTTCAGAAATGTGGAAAATGGTCCGTTTTCAAATGTTTTATTTTTGAACGTCAGTTCACATTTGTAGGTGGATCATCAGTGTTAGAGCTAAAATTAGCATGTTTAAAGTGATTTTCATGCTTCCAGGGGCCCAAAACACAAGATTTATGGAATGGTTAAAAGTGCATGAAAATGGCCAATTTACTCACTCTGAGTTCTCAAAAAGGGTTTCTTCACCCCGGGAAGTTAATTAAATACCATTTGGAGGCATTTAATGTTCGAGCAAAAACGGCTGATTTTCGACAAAAGAGATAACATCCCCCCATTACGTCATGCTTCAGAAATGTGGAAAATGGTCCGTTTTCAAATGTTTTATTTTTGAACGTCAGTTCACATTTGTAGGTGGATCATCAGTGTTAGAGCTAAAATTAGCATGTTTAAAGTGATTTTCATGCTTCCAGGGGCCCAAAACACAAGATTTATGGAATGGTTAAAAGTGCATGAAAATGGCCAATTTACTCACTCTGAGTTCTCAAAAAGGGTTTCTTCACCCCGGGAAGTTAATTAAATACCATTTGGAGGCATTTAATGTTCGAGCAAAAACGGCTGATTTTCGACAAAAGAGATAACACCCCCCCATTACGTCATGCTTCAGAAATGTGGAAAATGGTCCGTTTTCAAATGTTTTATTTTTGAACGTCAGTTCACATTTGTAGGTGGATCATCAGTGTTAGAGCTAAAATTAGCATGTTTAAAGTGATTTTCATGCTTCCAGGGGCTCGGGAAGTTAATTAAATACCATTTGGAGGCATTTAATGTTCGAGCAAAAACGGCTGATTTTCGACAAAAGAGATAACACCCCCCCATTACGTCATGCTTCAGAAATGTGGAAAATGGTCCGTTTTCAAATGTTTTATTTTTGAACGTCAGTTCACATTTGTAGGTGGATCATCAGTGTTAGAGCTAAAATTAGCATGTTTAAAGTGATTTTCATGCTTCCAGGGGCTCGGGAAGTGAAATAAATACCATTTGGAGGCATTTAATGTTCGAGCAAAAACGGCTGATTTTCGACAAAAGAGATACCACCCCCCCATTACGTCATGCTTCAGAAATGTGGAAAATGGTCCGTTTTCAAATGTTTTATTTTTGAACGTCAGTTCACATTTGTAGGTGGATCATCAGTGTTAGAGCTAAAATTAGCATGTTTAAAGTGATTTTCATGCTTCCAGGGGCCCAAAACACAAGATTAATGAAATGGTTAAAAGTGCATGAAAATGGCCAATTTACTCACTCTGAGTTCTCAAAAAGGGTTTCTTCACCCCGGGAAGTGAAATAAATACCATTTGGAGGCATTTAATGTTCGAGCAAAAACGGCTGATTTTCGACAAAAGAGATAACACCCCCCCATTACGTCATGCTTCAGAAATGTGGAAAATGGTCCGTTTTCAAATGTTTTATTTTTGAACGTCAGTTCACATTTGTAGGTGGATCATCAGTGTTAGAGCTAAAATTAGCATGTTTAAAGTGATTTTCATGCTTCCAGGGGCCCAAAACACAAGATTAATGGAATGGTTAAAAGTGCATGAAAATGGCCAATTTACTCACTCTGAGTTCTCAAAAAGGGTTTCTTCACCCCGGGAAGTGAAATAAATACCATTTGGAGGCATTTAATGTTCGAGCAAAAACGGCTGATTTTCGACAAAAGAGATAACACCCCCCCATTACGTCATGCTTCAGAAATGTGGAAAATGGTCCGTTTTCAAATGTTTTATTTTTGAACGTCAGTTCACATTTGTAGGTGGATCATCAGTGTTAGAGCTAAAATTAGCATGTTTAAAGTGATTTTCATGCTTCCAGGGGCTCGGGAAGTTAATTAAATACCATTTGGAGGCATTTAATGTTCGAGCAAAAACGGCTGATTTTCGACAAAAGAGATAACACCCCCCCCATTACGTCATGCTTCAGAAATGTGGAAAATGGTCCGTTTTCAAATGTTTTATTTTTGAACGTCAGTTCACATTTGTAGGTGGATCATCAGTGTTAGAGCTAAAATTAGCATGTTTAAAGTGATTTTCATGCTTCCAGGGGCTCGGGAAGTTAATTAAATACCATTTGGAGGCATTTAATGTTCGAGCAAAAACGGCTGATTTTCGACAAAAGAGATAACACCCCCCCATTACGTCATGCTTCAGAAATGTGGAAAATGGTCCGTTTTCAAATGTTTCATTTTTGAACGTCAGTTCACATTTGTAGGTGGATCATCAGTGTTAAAGCTAAAATTAGCATGTTTAAAGTGATTTTCATGCTTCCAGGGGCTCGGGAAGTGAAATAAATACCAATTGGAGGCATTTAATGTTCGAGCAAAAACGGCTGATTTTCGACAAAAGAGATAACACCCCCCCATTACGTCATGATTCAGAAATGTGGAAAATGGTCCGTTTTCAAATGTTTTATTTTTGAACGTCAGTTCACATTTGTAGGTGGATCATCAGTGTTAGAGCTAAAATTAGCATGTTTAAAGTGATTTTCATGCTTCCAGGGGCTCGGGAAGTTAATTAAATACCATTTGGAGGCATTTAATGTTCGAGCAAAAACGGCTGATTTTCAACAAAAGAGATAACACCCCCCCATTACGTCATGCTTCAGAAATGTGGAAAATGGTCCGTTTTCAAATGTTTCATTTTTGAACGTCAGTTCACATTTGTAGGTGGATCATCAGTGTTAGAGCTAAAATTAGCATGTTTAAAGTGATTTTCATGCTTCCAGGGGCTCGGGAAGTGAAATAAATACCAATTGGAGGCATTTAATGTTCGAGCAAAAACGGCTGATTTTCGACAAAAGAGATAACACCCCCCCATTACGTCATGCTTCAGAAATGTGGAAAATGGTCCGTTTTCAAATGTTTTATTTTTGAACGTCAGTTCACATTTGTAGGTGGATCATCAGTGTTAGAGCTAAAATTAGCATGTTTAAAGTGATTTTCATGCTTCCAGGGGCTCGGGAAGTTAATTAAATACCATTTGGAGGCATTTAATGTTCGAGCAAAAACGGCTGATTTTCGACAAAAGAGATACCACCCCCCCATTACGTCATGCTTCAGAAATGTGGAAAATGGTCCGTTTTCAAATGTTTTATTTTTGAACGTCAGTTCACATTTGTAGGTGGATCATCAGTGTTAGAGCTAAAATTAGCATGTTTAAAGTGATTTTCATGCTTCCAGGGGCCCAAAACACAAGATTAATGGAATGGTTAAAAGTGCATGAAAATGGCCAATTTACTCACTCTGAGTTCTCAAAAAGGGTTTCTTCACCCCGGGAAGTGAAATAAATACCATTTGGAGGCATTTAATGTTCGAGCAAAAACGGCTGATTTTCGACAAAAGAGATAACACCCCCCCATTACGTCATGCTTCAGAAATGTGGAAAATGGTCCGTTTTCAAATGTTTTATTTTTGAACGTCAGTTCACATTTGTAGGTGGATCATCAGTGTTAGAGCTAAAATTAGCATGTTTAAAGTGATTTTCATGCTTCCAGGGGCCCAAAACACAAGATTAATGGAATGGTTAAAAGTGCATGAAAATGGCCAATTTACTCACTCTGAGTTCTCAAAAAGGGTTTCTTCACCCCGGGAAGTGAAATAAATACCATTTGGAGGCATTTAATGTTCGAGCAAAAACGGCTGATTTTCGACAAAAGAGATAACACCCCCCCATTACGTCATGCTTCAGAAATGTGGAAAATGGTCCGTTTTCAAATGTTTTATTTTTGAACGTCAGTTCACATTTGTAGGTGGATCATCAGTGTTAGAGCTAAAATTAGCATGTTTAAAGTGATTTTCATGCTTCCAGGGGCTCGGGAAGTTAATTAAATACCATTTGGAGGCATTTAATGTTCGAGCAAAAACGGCTGATTTTCGACAAAAGAGATAACACCCCCCCCATTACGTCATGCTTCAGAAATGTGGAAAATGGTCCGTTTTCAAATGTTTTATTTTTGAACGTCAGTTCACATTTGTAGGTGGATCATCAGTGTCAGAGCTAAAATTAGCATGTTTAAAGTGATTTTCATGCTTCCAGGGGCTCGGGAAGTTAATTAAATACCATTTGGAGGCATTTAATGTTCGAGCAAAAACGGCTGATTTTCGACAAAAGAGATAACACCCCCCCATTACGTCATGCTTCAGAAATGTGGAAAATGGTCCGTTTTCAAATGTTTCATTTTTGAACGTCAGTTCACATTTGTAGGTGGATCATCAGTGTTAGAGCTAAAATTAGCATGTTTAAAGTGATTTTCATGCTTCCAGGGGCTCGGGAAGTGAAATAAATACCAATTGGAGGCATTTAATGTTCGAGCAAAAACGGCTGATTTTCGACAAAAGAGATAACACCCCCCCATTACGTCATGCTTCAGAAATGTGGAAAATGGTCCGTTTTCAAATGTTTTATTTTTGAACGTCAGTTCACATTTGTAGGTGGATCATCAGTGTTAGAGCTAAAATTAGCATGTTTAAAGTGATTTTCATGCTTCCAGGGGCTCGGGAAGTTAATTAAATACCATTTGGAGGCATTTAATGTTCGAGCAAAAACGGCTGATTTTCGACAAAAGAGATAACACCCCCCCATTACGTCATGCTTCAGAAATGTGGAAAATGGTCCGTTTTCAAATGTTTTATTTTTGAACGTCAGTTCACATTTGTAGGTGGATCATCCGTGTTAGAGCCAAAATTAGCATGTTTAAAGTGATTTTCATGCTTCCAGGGGCCCAAAACACAAGATTAATGGAATGGTTAAAAGTGCATGAAAATGGCCAATTTACTCACTCTGAGTTCTCAAAAAGGGTTTCTTCACCCCGGGAAGTGAAATAAATACCATTTGGAGGCATTTAATGTTCGAGCAAAAACGGCTGATTTTCGACAAAAGAGATAACACCCCCCCATTACGTCATGCTTCAGAAATGTGGAAAATGGTCCGTTTTCAAATGTTTTATTTTTGAACGTCAGTTCACATTTGTAGGTGGATCATCAGTGTTAGAGCTAAAATTAGCATGTTTAAAGTGATTTTCATGCTTCCAGGGGCTCGGGAAGTGAAATAAATACCATTTGGAGGCATTTAATGTTCGAGCAAAAACGGCTGATTTTCGACAAAAGAGATAACACCCCCCCATTACGTCATGCTTCAGAAATGTGGAAAATGGTCCGTTTTCAAATTTTTTATTTTTGAACGTCAGTTCACATTTGTAGGTGGATCATCAGTGTTAGAGCTAAAATTAGCATGTTTAAAGTGATTTTCATGCTTCCAGGGGCTCGGAAAGTTAATTAAATACCATTTGGAGGCGTTTAATGTTCGAGCAAAAACGGCTGATTTTCGACAAAAGAGATAACACCCCCCCATTACGTCATGCTTCAGAAATGTGGAAAATGGTCAGTTTTCAAATGTTTTATTTTTGAACGTCAGTTCACATTTGTAGGTGGATCATCAGTGTTAGAGCTAAAATTAGCATGTTTAAAGTGATTTTCATGCTTCCAGGGGCTCGGGAAGTGAAATAAATACCATTTGGAGGCATTTAATGTTCGAGCAAAAACGGCTGATTTTCGACAAAAGAGATAACACCCCCCCATTACGTCATGCTTCAGAAATGTGGAAAATGGTCCGTTTTCAAATGTTTTATTTTTGAACGTCAGTTCACATTTGTAGGTGGATCATCAGTGTTAGAGCTAAAATTAGCATGTTTAAAGTGATTTTCATGCTTCCAGGGGCTCGGGAAGTTAATTAAATACCATTTGGAGGCATTTAATGTTCGAGCAAAAACGGCTGATTTTCGACAAAAGAGATAACACCCCCCATTACGTCATGCTTCAGAAATGTGGAAAATGGTCCGTTTTCAAATGTTTTATTTTTGAACGTCAGTTCACATTTGTAGGTGGATCATCAGTGTTAGAGCTAAAATTAGCATGTTTAAAGTGATTTTCATGCTTCCAGGGGCCCAAAACACAAGATTAATGGAATGGTTAAAAGTGCATGAAAATGGCCAATTTACTCACTCTGAGTTCTCAAAAAGGGTTTCTTCACCCCGGGAAGTGAAATAAATACCATTTGGAGGCATTTAATGTTCGAGCAAAAACTGCTGATTTTCGACAAAAGAGATAACACCCCCCATTACGTCATGCTTCAGAAATGTGGAAAATGGTCCGTTTTCAAATGTTTTATTTTTGAACGTCAGTTCACATTTGTAGGTGGATCATCAGTGTTATAGCTAAAATTAGCATGTTTAAAGTGATTTTCATGCTTCCAGGGGCTCGGGAAGTTAATTAAATACCATTTGGAGGCATTTAATGTTCGAGCAAAAACGGCTGATTTTCGACAAAAGAGATAACACCCCCCCCCCATTACGTCATGCTTCAGAAATGTGGAAAATGGTCCGTTTTCAAATGTTTTATTTTTGAACGTCAGTTCACATTTGTAGGTGGATCATCAGTGTTAGAGCTAAAATTAGCATGTTTAAAGTGATTTTCATGCTTCCAGGGGCTCGGGAAGTTAATTAAATACCATTTGGAGGCATTTAATGTTCGAGCAAAAACGGCTGATTTTCGACAAAAGAGATAACACCCCCCCCATTACGTCATGCTTCAGAAATGTGGAAAATGGTCCGTTTTCAAATGTTTTATTTTTGAACATCAGTTCACATTTGTAGGTGGATCATCAGTGTTAGAGCTAAAATTAGCATGTTTAAAGTGATTTTCATGCTTCCAGGGGCTCGGGAAGTGAAATAAATACCATTTGGAGGCATTTAATGTTCGAGCAAAAACGGCTGATTTTCGACAAAAGAGATAACACCCCCCCATTACGTCATGCTTCAGAAATGTGGAAAATGGTCCGTTTTCAAATGTTTTATTTTTGAACGTCAGTTCACATTTGTAGGTGGATCATCAGTGTTAGAGCTAAAATTAGCATGTTTAAAGTGATTTTCATGCTTCCAGGGGCTCGGGAAGTTAATTAAATACAATTTGGAGGCATTTAATGTTCGAGCAAAAACGGCTGATTTTCGACAAAAGAGATAACACCCCCCCATTACGTCATGCTTCAGAAATGTGGAAAATGGTCCGTTTTCAAATGTTTTCACATTTGTAGGTGGATCATCAGTGTTAGAGCTAAAATTAGCATGTTTAAAGTGATTTTCATGCTTCCAGGGGCCCAAAACACAAGATTAATGGAATGGTTAAAAGTGCATGAAAATGGCCAATTTACTCACTCTGAGTTCTCAAAAAGGGTTTCTTCACCCCGGGAAGTGAAATAAATACCATTTGGAGGCATTTAATGTTCGAGCAAAAACTGCTGATTTTCGACAAAAGAGATAACACCCCCCCATTACGTCATGCTTCAGAAATGTGGAAAATGGTCCGTTTTCAAATGTTTTATTTTTGAACGTCAGTTCACATTTGTTGGTGGATCATCAGTGTTAGAGCTAAAATTAGCATGTTTAAAGTGATTTTCATGATTCCAGGGGCTCGGGAAGTTAATTAAATACCATTTGGAGGCATTTAATGTTCGAGCAAAAACGGCTGATTTTCGACAAAAGAGATAACACCCCCCCATTACGTCATGCTTCAGAAATGTGGAAAATGGTCCGTTTTCAAATGTTTTATTTTTGAACGTCAGTTCACATTTTTAGGTGGATCATCAGTGTTAGAGCTAAAATTAGCATGTTTAAAGTGATTTTCATGCTTCCAGGGGCTCGGGAAGTTAATTAAATACCATTTGGAGGCATTTAATGTTCGAGCAAAAACGGCTGATTTTCGACAAAAGAGATAACACCCCCCCATTACGTCATGCTTCAGAAATGTGGAAAATGGTCCGTTTTCAAATGTTTTATTTTTGAACGTCAGTTCACATTTGTAGGTGGATCATCAGTGTTAGAGCTAAAATTAGCATGTTTAAAGTGATTTTCATGCTTCCAGGGGCTCGGGAAGTGAAATAAATACCATTTGGAGGCATTTAATGTTCGCGCAAAAACGGCTGATTTTCGACAAAAGAGATAACACCCCCCCATTACGTCATGCTTCAGAAATGTGGAAAATGGTCCGTTTTCAAATGTTTTATTTTTGAACGTCAGTTCACATTTGTAGGTGGATCATCAGTGTTAGAGCTAAAATTAGCATGTTTAAAGTGATTTTCATGCTTCCAGGGGCTCGGGAAGTGAAATAAATACCATTTGGAGGCATTTAATGTTCGCGCAAAAACGGCTGATTTTCGACAAAAGAGATAACACCCCCCCATTACGTCATGCTTCAGAAATGTGGAAAATGGTCCGTTTTCAAATGTTTTATTTTTGAACGTCAGTTCACATTTGTAGGTGGATCATCAGTGTTAGAGCTAAAATTAGCATGTTTAAAGTGATTTTCATGCTTCCAGGGGCTCGGGAAGTTAATTAAATACCATTTGGAGGCATTTATTGTTCGAGCAAAAACGGCTGATTTTCGACAAAAGAGATAACACCCCCCCATTACGTCATGCTTCAGAAATGTGGAAAATGGTCCGTTTTCAAATGTTTTATTTTTGAACGTCAGTTCACATTTGTAGGTGGATCATCAGTGTTAGAGCTAAAATTAGCATGTTTAAAGTGATTTTCATGCTTCCAGGGGCCCAAAACACAAGATTAATGGAATGGTTAAAAGTGCATGAAAATGGCCAATTTACTCACTCTGAGTTCTCAAAAAGGGTTTCTTCACCCCGGGAAGTGAAATAAATACCATTTGGAGGCATTTAATGTTCGAGCAAAAACGGCTGATTTTCGACAAAAGAGATAACACCCCCCCATTACGTCATGCTTCAGAAATGTGGAAAATGGTCCGTTTTCAAATGTTTTATTTTTGAACGTCAGTTCACATTTGTAGGTGGATCATCAGTGTTAGAGCTAAAATTAGCATGTTTAAAGTGATTTTCATGCTTCCAGGGGCTCGGGAAGTTAATTAAATACCATTTGGAGGCATTTAATGTTCGAGCAAAAACGGCTGATTTTCGACAAAAGAGATAACACCCCCCCATTACGTCATGCTTCAGAAATGTGGAAAATGGTCCGTTTTCAAATGTTTTATTTGTGAACGTCAGTTCACATTTGTAGGTGGATCATCAGTGTTAGAGCTAAAATTAGCATGTTTAAAGTGATTTTCATGCTTCCAGGGGCCCAAAACACAAGATTTATGGAATGGTTAAAAGTGCATGAAAATGGCCAATTTACTCACTCTGAGTTCTCAAAAAGGGTTTCTTCACCCCGGGAAGTGAAATAAATACCATTTGGAGGCATTTAATGTTCGAGCAAAAACGGCTGATTTTCGACAAAAGAGATAACACCCCCCCATTACGTCAAGCTTCAGAAATGTGGAAAATGGTCCGTTTTCAAATGTTTTATTTTTGAACGTCAGTTCACATTTGTAGGTGGATCATCAGTGTTAGAGCTAAAATTAGCATGTTTAAAGTGATTTTCATGCTTCCAGGGGCTCGGGAAGTGAAATAAATACCATTTGGAGGCATTTAATGTTCGAGCAAAAACGGCTGATTTTCGACAAAAGAGATAACACCCCCCCATTACGTCATGCTTCAGAAATGTGGAAAATGGTCTGTTTTCAAATGTTTTATTTTTGAACGTCAGTTCACATTTGTAGGTGGATCATCAGTGTTAGAGCTAAAATTAGCATGTTTAAAGTGATTTTCATGCTTCCAGGGGCCCAAAACACAAGATTAATGGAATGGTTAAAAGTGCATGAAAATGGCCAATTTACTCACTCTGAGTTCTCAAAAAGGGTTTCTTCACCCCGGGAAGTGAATTAAATACCATTTGGAGGCATTTAATGTTCGAGCAAAAACGGCTGATTTTCGACAAAAGAGATAACACCCCCCCATTACGTCATGCTTCAGAAATGTGGAAAATGGTCCGTTTTCAAATGTTTTATTTTTGAACGTCAGTTCACATTTATAGGTGGATCATCAGTGTTAGAGCTAAAATTAGCATGTTTAAAGTGATTTTCATGCTTCCAGGGGCTCGGGAAGTTAATTAAATACCATTTGGAGGCATTTAATGTTCGAGCAAAAACGGCTGATTTTCGACAAAAGAGATAACACCCCCCATTACGTCATGCTTCAGAAATGTGGAAAATGGTCCGTTTTCAAATGTTTTATTTTTGAACGTCAGTTCACATTTGTAGGTGGATCATCAGTGTTAGAGCTAAAATTAGCATGTTTAAAGTGATTTTCATGCTTCCAGGGGCTCGGGAAGTGAAATAAATACCATTTGGAGGCATTTAATGTTCGAGCAAAAACGGCTGATTTTCGACCAAAGAGATAACACCCCCCCATTACGTCATGCTTCAGAAATGTGGAAAATGGTCCGTTTTCAAATGTTTTATTTTTGAACGTCAGTTCACATTTGTA
This sequence comes from Lissotriton vulgaris, assembly GCF_964263255.1. Taxonomy (NCBI): domain Eukaryota; kingdom Metazoa; phylum Chordata; class Amphibia; order Caudata; family Salamandridae; genus Lissotriton; species Lissotriton vulgaris. Next base: position 232,922 of record NW_028248533.1, read on the forward strand.
GGTGGATCATCAGTGTTAGAGCTAAAATTAGCATGTTTAAAGTGATTTTCATGCTTCCAGGGGCCCAAAACACAAGATTTATGGAATGGTTAAAAGTGCATGAAAATGGCCAATTTACTCACTCTGAGTTCTCAAAAAGGGTTTCTTCACCCCGGGAAGTTAATTAAATACCATTTGGAGGCATTTAATGTTCGAGCAAAAACGGCTGATTTTCGACAAAAGAGATAACACCCCCCCATTACGTCATGCTTCAGAAATGTGGAAAATGGTCCGTTTTCAAATGTTTTATTTTTGAACGTCAGTTCACATTTGTAGGTGGATCATCAGTGTTAGAGCTAAAATTAGCATGTTTAAAGTGATTTTCATGCTTCCAGGGGCTCGGGAAGTGAAATAAATACCATTTGGAGGCATTTAATGTTCGCGCAAAAACGGCTGATTTTCGACAAAAGAGATAACACCCCCCCATTACGTCATGCTTCAGAAATGTGGAAAATGGTCCGTTTTCAAATGTTTTATTTTTGAACGTCAGTTCACATTTGTAGGTGGATCGTCAGTGTTAGAGCTAAAATTAGCATGTTTAAAGTGATTTTCATGCTTCCAGGGGCTCGGGAAGTTAATTAAATACCATTTGGAGGCATTTAATGTTCGAGCAAAAACGGCTGATTTTCGACAAAAGATAACACCCCCCCCATTACGTCATGCTTCAGAAATGTGGAAAATGGTCCGTTTTCAAATGTTTTATTTTTGAACGTCAGTTCACATTTGTAGGTGGATCATCAGTGTTAGAGCTAAAATTAGCATGTTTAAAGTGATTTTCATGCTTCCAGGGGCTCGGGAAGTTAATTAAATACCATTTGGAGGCATTTAATGTTCGAGCAAAAACGGCTGATTTTCGACAAAAGAGATAACACCCCCCCATTACGTCATGCTTCAGAAATGTGGAAAATGGTCCGTTTTCAAATGTTTCATTTTTGAACGTCAGTTCACATTTGTAGGTGGATCATCAGTGTTAGAGCTAAAATTAGCATGTTTAAAGTGATTTTCATGCTTCCAGGGGCTCGGGAAGTGAAATAAATACCAATTGGAGGCATTTAATGTTCGAGCAAAAACGGCTGATTTTCGACAAAAGAGATAACACCCCCCCATTACGTCATGCTTCAGAAATGTGGAAAATGGTCCGTTTTCAAATGTTTTATTTTTGAACGTCAGTTCACATTTGTAGGTGGATCATCAGTGTTAGAGCTAAAATTAGCATGTTTAAAGTGATTTTCATGCTTCCAGGGGCTCGGGAAGTTAATTAAATACCATTTGGAGGCATTTAATGTTCGAGCAAAAACGGCTGATTTTCGACAAAAGAGATAACACCCCCCCATTACGTCATGCTTCAGAAATGTGGAAAATGGTCCGTTTTCAAATGTTTCATTTTTGAACGTCAGTTCACATTTGTAGGTGGATCATCAGTGTTAGAGCTAAAATTAGCATGTTTAAAGTGATTTTCATGCTTCCAGGGGCTCGGGAAGTGAAATAAATACCAATTGGAGGCATTTAATGTTCGAGCAAAAACGGCTGATTTTCGACAAAAGAGATAACACCCCCCCATTACGTCATGCTTCAGAAATGTGGAAAATGGTCCGTTTTCAAATGTTTTATTTTTGAACGTCAGTTCACATTTGTAGGTGGATCATCAGTGTTAGAGCTAAAATTAGCATGTTTAAAGTGATTTTCATGCTTCCAGGGGCTCGGGAAGTTAATTAAATACCATTTGGAGGCATTTAATGTTCGAGCAAAAACGGCTGATTTTCGACAAAAGAGATACCACCCCCCCATTACGTCATGCTTCAGAAATGTGGAAAATGGTCCGTTTTCAAATGTTTTATTTTTGAACGTCAGTTCACATTTGTAGGTGGATCATCAGTGTTAGAGCTAAAATTAGCATGTTTAAAGTGATTTTCATGCTTCCAGGGGCCCAAAACACAAGATTAATGGAATGGTTAAAAGTGCATGAAAATGGCCAATTTACTCACTCTGAGTTCTCAAAAAGGGTTTCTTCACCCCGGGAAGTGAAATAAATACCATTTGGAGGCATTTAATGTTCGAGCAAAAACGGCTGATTTTCGACAAAAGAGATAACACCCCCCCATTACGTCATGCTTCAGAAATGTGGAAAATGGTCCGTTTTCAAATGTTTTATTTTTGAACGTCAGTTCACATTTGTAGGTGGATCATCAGTGTTAGAGCTAAAATTAGCATGTTTAAAGTGATTTTCATGCTTCCAGGGGCCCAAAACACAAGATTAATGGAATGGTTAAAAGTGCATGAAAATGGCCAATTTACTCACTCTGAGTTCTCAAAAAGGGTTTCTTCACCCCGGGAAGTGAAATAAATACCATTTGGAGGCATTTAATGTTCGAGCAAAAACGGCTGATTTTCGACAAAAGAGATAACACCCCCCCATTACGTCATGCTTCAGAAATGTGGAAAATGGTCCGTTTTCAAATGTTTTATTTTTGAACGTCAGTTCACATTTGTAGGTGGATCATCAGTGTTAGAGCTAAAATTAGCATGTTTAAAGTGATTTTCATGCTTCCAGGGGCTCGGGAAGTTAATTAAATACCATTTGGAGGCATTTAATGTTCGAGCAAAAACGGCTGATTTTCGACAAAAGAGATAACACCCCCCCCATTACGTCATGCTTCAGAAATGTGGAAAATGGTCCGTTTTCAAATGTTTTATTTTTGAACGTCAGTTCACATTTGTAGGTGGATCATCAGTGTTAGAGCTAAAATTAGCATGTTTAAAGTGATTTTCATGCTTCCAGGGGCTCGGGAAGTTAATTAAATACCATTTGGAGGCATTTAATGTTCGAGCAAAAACGGCTGATTTTCGACAAAAGAGATAACACCCCCCCATTACGTCATGCTTCAGAAATGTGGAAAATGGTCCGTTTTCAAATGTTTCATTTTTGAACGTCAGTTCACATTTGTAGGTGGATCATCAGTGTTAGAGCTAAAATTAGCATGTTTAAAGTGATTTTCATGCTTCCAGGGGCTCGGGAAGTGAAATAAATACCAATTGGAGGCATTTAATGTTCGAGCAAAAACGGCTGATTTTCGACAAAAGAGATAACACCCCCCCATTACGTCATGCTTCAGAAATGTGGAAAATGGTCCGTTTTCAAATGTTTTATTTTTGAACGTCAGTTCACATTTGTAGGTGGATCATCAGTGTTAGAGCTAAAATTAGCATGTTTAAAGTGATTTTCATGCTTCCAGGGGCTCGGGAAGTTAATTAAATACCATTTGGAGGCATTTAATGTTCGAGCAAAAACGGCTGATTTTCGACAAAAGAGATAACACCCCCCCATTACGTCATGCTTCAGAAATGTGGAAAATGGTCCGTTTTCAAATGTTTTATTTTTGAACGTCAGTTCACATTTGTAGGTGGATCATCAGTGTTAGAGCCAAAATTAGCATGTTTAAAGTGATTTTCATGCTTCCAGGGGCCCAAAACACAAGATTAATGGAATGGTTAAAAGTGCATGAAAATGGCCAATTTACTCACTCTGAGTTCTCAAAAAGGGTTTCTTCACCCCGGGAAGTGAAATAAATACCATTTGGAGGCATTTAATGTTCGAGCAAAAACGGCTGATTTTCGACAAAAGAGATAACACCCCCCCATTACGTCATGCTTCAGAAATGTGGAAAATGGTCCGTTTTCAAATGTTTTATTTTTGAACGTCAGTTCACATTTGTAGGTGGATCATCAGTGTTAGAGCTAAAATTAGCATGTTTAAAGTGATTTTCATGCTTCCAGGGGCTCGGGAAGTGAAATAAATACCATTTGGAGGCATTTAATGTTCGAGCAAAAACGGCTGATTTTCGACAAAAGAGATAACACCCCCCCATTACGTCATGCTTCAGAAATGTGGAAAATGGTCCGTTTTCAAATTTTTTATTTTTGAACGTCAGTTCACATTTGTAGGTGGATCATCAGTGTTAGAGCTAAAATTAGCATGTTTAAAGTGATTTTCATGCTTCCAGGGGCTCGGAAAGTTAATTAAATACCATTTGGAGGCGTTTAATGTTCGAGCAAAAACGGCTGATTTTCGACAAAAGAGATAACACCCCCCCATTACGTCATGCTTCAGAAATGTGGAAAATGATCAGTTTTCAAATGTTTTATTTTTGAACGTCAGTTCACATTTGTAGGTGGATCATCAGTGTTAGAGCTAAAATTAGCATGTTTAAAGTGATTTTCATGCTTCCAGGGGCTCGGGAAGTGAAATAAATACCATTTGGAGGCATTTAATGTTCGAGCAAAAACGGCTGATTTTCGACAAAAGAGATAACACCCCCCCATTACGTCATGCTTCAGAAATGTGGAAAATGGTCCGTTTTCAAATGTTTTATTTTTGAACGTCAGTTCACATTTGTAGGTGGATCATCAGTGTTAGAGCTAAAATTAGCATGTTTAAAGTGATTTTCATGCTTCCAGGGGCTCGGGAAGTTAATTAAATACCATTTGGAGGCATTTAATGTTCGAGCAAAAACGGCTGATTTTCGACAAAAGAGATAACACCCCCCATTACGTCATGCTTCAGAAATGTGGAAAATGGTCCGTTTTCAAATGTTTTATTTTTGAACGTCAGTTCACATTTGTAGGTGGATCATCAGTGTTAGAGCTAAAATTAGCATGTTTAAAGTGATTTTCATGCTTCCAGGGGCCCAAAACACAAGATTAATGGAATGGTTAAAAGTGCATGAAAATGGCCAATTTACTCACTCTGAGTTCTCAAAAAGGGTTTCTTCACCCCGGGAAGTGAAATAAATACCATTTGGAGGCATTTAATGTTCGAGCAAAAACTGCTGATTTTCGACAAAAGAGATAACACCCCCCATTACGTCATGCTTCAGAAATGTGGAAAATGGTCCGTTTTCAAATGTTTTATTTTTGAACGTCAGTTCACATTTGTAGGTGGATCATCAGTGTTATAGCTAAAATTAGCATGTTTAAAGTGATTTTCATGCTTCCAGGGGCTCGGGAAGTTAATTAAATACCATTTGGAGGCATTTAATGTTCGAGCAAAAACGGCTGATTTTCGACAAAAGAGATAACACCCCCCCCCCCATTACGTCATGCTTCAGAAATGTGGAAAATGGTCCGTTTTCAAATGTTTTATTTTTGAACGTCAGTTCACATTTGTAGGTGGATCATCAGTGTTAGAGCTAAAATTAGCATGTTTAAAGTGATTTTCATGCTTCCAGGGGCTCGGGAAGTTAATTAAATACCATTTGGAGGCATTTAATGTTCGAGCAAAAACGGCTGATTTTCGACAAAAGAGATAACACCCCCCCCATTACGTCATGCTTCAGAAATGTGGAAAATGGTCCGTTTTCAAATGTTTTATTTTTGAACATCAGTTCACATTTGTAGGTGGATCATCAGTGTTAGAGCTAAAATTAGCATGTTTAAAGTGATTTTCATGCTTCCAGGGGCTCGGGAAGTGAAATAAATACCATTTGGAGGCATTTAATGTTCGAGCAAAAACGGCTGATTTTCGACAAAAGAGATAACACCCCCCCATTACGTCATGCTTCAGAAATGTGGAAAATGGTCCGTTTTCAAATGTTTTATTTTTGAACGTCAGTTCACATTTGTAGGTGGATCATCAGTGTTAGAGCTAAAATTAGCATGTTTAAAGTGATTTTCATGCTTCCAGGGGCTCGGGAAGTTAATTAAATACAATTTGGAGGCATTTAATGTTCGAGCAAAAACGGCTGATTTTCGACAAAAGAGATAACACCCCCCCATTACGTCATGCTTCAGAAATGTGGAAAATGGTCCGTTTTCAAATGTTTTCACATTTGTAGGTGGATCATCAGTGTTAGAGCTAAAATTAGCATGTTTAAAGTGATTTTCATGCTTCCAGGGGCCCAAAACACAAGATTAATGGAATGGTTAAAAGTGCATGAAAATGGCCAATTTACTCACTCTGAGTTCTCAAAAAGGGTTTCTTCACCCCGGGAAGTGAAATAAATACCATTTGGAGGCATTTAATGTTCGAGCAAAAACTGCTGATTTTCGACAAAAGAGATAACACCCCCCCATTACGTCATGCTTCAGAAATGTGGAAAATGGTCCGTTTTCAAATGTTTTATTTTTGAACGTCAGTTCACATTTGTAGGTGGATCATCAGTGTTAGAGCTAAAATTAGCATGTTTAAAGTGATTTTCATGATTCCAGGGGCTCGGGAAGTTAATTAAATACCATTTGGAGGCATTTAATGTTCGAGCAAAAACGGCTGATTTTCGACAAAAGAGATAACACCCCCCCATTACGTCATGCTTCAGAAATGTGGAAAATGGTCCGTTTTCAAATGTTTTATTTTTGAACGTCAGTTCACATTTTTAGGTGGATCATCAGTGTTAGAGCTAAAATTAGCATGTTTAAAGTGATTTTCATGCTTCCAGGGGCTCGGGAAGTTAATTAAATACCATTTGGAGGCATTTAATGTTCGAGCAAAAACGGCTGATTTTCGACAAAAGAGATAACACCCCCCCATTACGTCATGCTTCAGAAATGTGGAAAATGGTCCGTTTTCAAATGTTTTATTTTTGAACGTCAGTTCACATTTGTAGGTGGATCATCAGTGTTAGAGCTAAAATTAGCATGTTTAAAGTGATTTTCATGCTTCCAGGGGCTCGGGAAGTGAAATAAATACCATTTGGAGGCATTTAATGTTCGCGCAAAAACGGCTGATTTTCGACAAAAGAGATAACACCCCCCCATTACGTCATGCTTCAGAAATGTGGAAAATGGTCCGTTTTCAAATGTTTTATTTTTGAACGTCAGTTCACATTTGTAGGTGGATCATCAGTGTTAGAGCTAAAATTAGCATGTTTAAAGTGATTTTCATGCTTCCAGGGGCTCGGGAAGTGAAATAAATACCATTTGGAGGCATTTAATGTTCGCGCAAAAACGGCTGATTTTCGACAAAAGAGATAACACCCCCCCATTACGTCATGCTTCAGAAATGTGGAAAATGGTCCGTTTTCAAATGTTTTATTTTTGAACGTCAGTTCACATTTGTAGGTGGATCATCAGTGTTAGAGCTAAAATTAGCATGTTTAAAGTGATTTTCATGCTTCCAGGGGCTCGGGAAGTTAATTAAATACCATTTGGAGGCATTTATTGTTCGAGCAAAAACGGCTGATTTTCGACAAAAGAGATAACACCCCCCCATTACGTCATGCTTCAGAAATGTGGAAAATGGTCCGTTTTCAAATGTTTTATTTTTGAACGTCAGTTCACATTTGTAGGTGGATCATCAGTGTTAGAGCTAAAATTAGCATGTTTAAAGTGATTTTCATGCTTCCAGGGGCCCAAAACACAAGATTAATGGAATGGTTAAAAGTGCATGAAAATGGCCAATTTACTCACTCTGAGTTCTCAAAAAGGGTTTCTTCACCCCGGGAAGTGAAATAAATACCATTTGGAGGCATTTAATGTTCGAGCAAAAACGGCTGATTTTCGACAAAAGAGATAACACCCCCCCATTACGTCATGCTTCAGAAATGTGGAAAATGGTCCGTTTTCAAATGTTTTATTTTTGAACGTCAGTTCACATTTGTAGGTGGATCATCAGTGTTAGAGCTAAAATTAGCATGTTTAAAGTGATTTTCATGCTTCCAGGGGCTCGGGAAGTTAATTAAATACCATTTGGAGGCATTTAATGTTCGAGCAAAAACGGCTGATTTTCGACAAAAGAGATAACACCCCCCCATTACGTCATGCTTCAGAAATGTGGAAAATGGTCCGTTTTCAAATGTTTTATTTGTGAACGTCAGTTCACATTTGTAGGTGGATCATCAGTGTTAGAGCTAAAATTAGCATGTTTAAAGTGATTTTCATGCTTCCAGGGGCCCAAAACACAAGATTTATGGAATGGTTAAAAGTGCATGAAAATGGCAAATTTACTCACTCTGAGTTCTCAAAAAGGGTTTCTTCACCCCGGGAAGTGAAATAAATACCATTTGGAGGCATTTAATGTTCGAGCAAAAACGGCTGATTTTCGACAAAAGAGATAACACCCCCCCATTACGTCAAGCTTCAGAAATGTGGAAAATGGTCCGTTTTCAAATGTTTTATTTTTGAACGTCAGTTCACATTTGTAGGTGGATCATCAGTGTTAGAGCTAAAATTAGCATGTTTAAAGTGATTTTCATGCTTCCAGGGGCTCGGGAAGTGAAATAAATACCATTTGGAGGCATTTAATGTTCGAGCAAAAACGGCTGATTTTCGACAAAAGAGATAACACCCCCCCATTACGTCATGCTTCAGAAATGTGGAAAATGGTCTGTTTTCAAATGTTTTATTTTTGAACGTCAGTTCACATTTGTAGGTGGATCATCAGTGTTAGAGCTAAAATTAGCATGTTTAAAGTGATTTTCATGCTTCCAGGGGCCCAAAACACAAGATTAATGGAATGGTTAAAAGTGCATGAAAATGGCCAATTTACTCACTCTGAGTTCTCAAAAAGGGTTTCTTCACCCCGGGAAGTGAATTAAATACCATTTGGAGGCATTTAATGTTCGAGCAAAAACGGCTGATTTTCGACAAAAGAGATAACACCCCCCCATTACGTCATGCTTCAGAAATGTGGAAAATGGTCCGTTTTCAAATGTTTTATTTTTGAACGTCAGTTCACATTTATAGGTGGATCATCAGTGTTAGAGCTAAAATTAGCATGTTTAAAGTGATTTTCATGCTTCCAGGGGCTCGGGAAGTTAATTAAATACCATTTGGAGGCATTTAATGTTCGAGCAAAAACGGCTGATTTTCGACAAAAGAGATAACACCCCCCCATTACGTCATGCTTCAGAAATGTGGAAAATGGTCCGTTTTCAAATGTTTTATTTTTGAACGTCAGTTCACATTTGTAGGTGGATCATCAGTGTTAGAGCTAAAATTAGCATGTTTAAAGTGATTTTCATGCTTCCAGGGGCTCGGGAAGTGAAATAAATACCATTTGGAGGCATTTAATGTTCGAGCAAAAACGGCTGATTTTCGACCAAAGAGATAACACCCCCCCATTACGTCATGCTTCAGAAATGTGGAAAATGGTCCGTTTTCAAATGTTTTATTTTTGAACGTCAGTTCACATTTGTAGGTGGATCATCAGTGTTAGAGCTAAAATTAGCATGTTTAAAGTGATTTTCATGCTTCCAGGGGCCCAAAACACAAGATTTATGGAATGGTTAAAAGTGCATGAAAATGGCCAATTTACTCACTCTGAGTTCTCAAAAAGGGTTTCTTCACCCCGGGAAGTTAATTAAATACCATTTGGAGGCATTTAATGTTCGAGCAAAAACGGCTGATTTTCGACAAAAGAGATAACACCCCCCCATTACGTCATGCTTCAGAAATGTGGAAAATGGTCCGTTTTCAAATGTTTTATTTTTGAACGTCAGTTCACATTTGTAGGTGGATCATCAGTGTTAGAGCTAAAATTAGCATGTTTAAAGTGATTTTCATGCTTCCAGGGGCTCGGGAAGTGAAATAAATACCATTTGGAGGCATTTAATGTTCGCGCAAAAACGGCTGATTTTCGACAAAAGAGATAACACCCCCCCATTACGTCATGCTTCAGAAATGTGGAAAATGGTCCGTTTTCAAATGTTTTATTTTTGAACGTCAGTTCACATTTGTAGGTGGATCATCAGTGTTAGAGCTAAAATTAGCATGTTTAAAGTGATTTTCATGCTTCCAGGGGCTCGGGAAGTGAAATAAATACCATTTGGAGGCATTTAATGTTCGAGCAAAAACGGCTGATTTTCGACAAAAGAGATAACACCCCCCCATTACGTCATGCTTCAGAAATGTGGAAAATGGTCCGTTTTCAAATGTTTTATTTTTGAACGTCAGTTCACATTTGTAGGTGGATCATCAGTGTTAGAGCTAAAATTAGCATGTTTAAAGTGATTTTCATGCTTCCAGGGGCTCGGGAAGTTAATTAAATACCATTTGGAGGCATTTAATGTTCGAGCAAAAACGGCTGATTTTCGACAAAAGAGATAACACCCCCCCATTACGTCATGCTTCAGAAATGTGGAAAATGGTCCGTTTTCAAATGTTTTATTTTTGAACGTCAGTTCACATTTGTAGGTGGATCATCAGTGTTAGAGCTAAAATTAGCATGTTTAAAGTGATTTTCATGCTTCCAGGGGCTCGGGAAGTTAATTAAATACCATTTGGAGGCATTTAATGTTCGAGCAAAAACGGCTGATTTTCGACAAAAGAGATAACACCCCCCCATTACGTCATGCTTCAGAAATGTGGAAAATGGTCCGTTTTCAAATGTTTTATTTTTGAACGTCAGTTCACATTTGTAGGTGGATCATCAGTGTTAGAGCTAAAATTAGCATGTTTAAAGTGATTTTCATGCTTCCAGGGGCCCAAAACACAAGATTAATGGAATGGTTAAAAGTGCATGAAAATGGCCAATTTACTCACTCTGAGTTCTCAAAAAGGGTTTCTTCACCCCGGGAAGTGAAATAAATACCATTTGGAGGCATTTAATGTTCGAGCAAAAACGGCTGATTTTCGACAAAAGAGATAACACCCCCCCCCATTACGTCATGCTTCAGAAATGTGGAAAATGGTCAGTTTTCAAATGTTTTATTTTTGAACGTCAGTTCACATTTGTAGGTGGATCATCAGTGTTAGAGCTAAAATTAGCATGTTTAAAGTGATTTTCATGCTTCCAGGGGCTCGGGAAGTTAATTAAATACCATTTGGAGGCATTTAATGTTCGAGCAAAAACGGCTGATTTTCGACAAAAGAGATAACACCCCCCCATTACGTCATGCTTCAGAAATGTGGAAAATGGTCCGTTTTCAAATGTTTTATTTTTGAACGTCAGTTCACATTTGTAGGTGGATCATCAGTGTTAGAGCTAAAATTAGCATGTTTAAAGTGATTTTCATGCTTCCAGGGGCCCAAAACACAAGATTTATGGAATGGTTAAAAGTGCATGAAAATGGCCAATTTACTCACTCTGAGTTCTCAAAAAGGGTTTCTTCACCCCGGGAAGTGAAATAAATACCATTTGGAGGCATTTAATGTTCGAGCAAAAACGGCTGATTTTCGACAAAAGAGATAACACCCCCCCATTATGTCATGCTTCAGAAATGTGGAAAATGGTCCGTTTTCAAATGTTTTATTTTTGAACGTCAGTTCACATTTGTAGGTGGATCATCAGTGTTAGAGCTAAAATTAGCATGTTTAAAGTGATTTTCATGCTTCCAGGGGCTCGGGAAGTTAATTAAATACCATTTGGAGGCATTTAATGTTCGAGCAAAAACGGCTGATTTTCGACAAAAGAGATAACACCCCCCCATTACGTCATGCTTCAGAAATGTGGAAGATGGTCCGTTTTCAAATGTTTTATTTTTGAACGTCAGTTCACATTTGTAGGTGGATCATCAGTGTTAGAGCTAAAATTAGCATGTTTAAAGTGATTTTCATGCTTCCAGGGGCCCAAAACACAAGATTTATGGAATGGTTAAAAGTGCATGAAAATGGCCAATTTACTCACTCTGAGTTCTCAAAAAGGGTTTCTTCACCCCGGGAAGTTAATTAAATACAATTTGGAGGCATTTAATGTTCGAGCAAAAACGGCTGATTTTCGACAAAAGAGATAACACCCCCCCATTACGTCATGCTTCAGAAATGTGGAAAATGGTCCGTTTTCAAATGTTTTATTTTTGAACGTCAGTTCACATTTGTAGGTGGATCATCAGTGTTAGAGCTAAAATTAGCATGTTTAAAGTGATTTTCATGCTTCCAGGGGCTCGGGAAGTTAATTAAATACCATTTGGAGGCATTTAATGTTCGAGCAAAAACGGCTGATTTTCGACAAAAGAGATAACACCCCCCCATTACGTCATGCTTCAGAAATGTGGAAAATGGTCCGTTTTCAAATGTTTTATTTTTGAACGTCAGTTCACATTTGTAGGTGGATCATCAGTGTTAGAGCTAAAATTAGCATGTTTAAAGTGATTTTCATGCTTCCAGGGGCTCGGGAAGTGAAATAAATACCATTTGGAGGCATTTAATGTTCGAGCAAAAACGGCTGATTTTCGACAAAAGAGATAACACCCCCCCCATTACGTCATGCTTCAGAAATGTGGAAAATGGTCCGTTTTCAAATTTTTTATTTTTGAACGTCAGTTCACATTTGTAGGTGGATCATCAGTGTTAGAGCTAAAATTAGCATGTTTAAAGTGATTTTCATGCTTCCAGGGGCTCGGGAAGTTAATTAAATACCATTTGGAGGCGTTTAATGTTCGAGCAAAAACGGCTGATTTTCGACAAAAGAGATAACACCCCCCCATTACGTCATTCTTCAGAAATTTGGAAAATGGTCCGTTTTCAAATGTTTTATTTTTGAACGTCAGTTCACATTTGTAGGTGGATCATCAGTGTTAGAGCTAAAATTAGCATGTTTAAAGTGATTTTCATGCTTCCAGGGGCTCGGGAAGTGAAATAAATACCATTTGGAGGCATTTAATGTTCGAGCAAAAACGGCTGATTTTCGACAAAAGAGATAACACCCCCCCATTACGTCATGCTTCAGAAATGTGGAAAATGGTCCGTTTTCAAATGTTTTATTTTTGAACGTCAGTTCACATTTGTAGGTGGATCATCAGTGTTAGAGCTAAAATTAGCATGTTTAAAGTGATTTTCATGCTTCCAGGGGCCCAAAACACAAGATTTATGGAATGGTTAAAAGTGCATGAAAATGGCCAATTTACTCACTCTGAGTTCTCAAAAAGGGTTTCTTCACCCCGGGAAGTTAATTAAATACCATTTGGAGGCATTTAATGTTCGAGCAAAAACGGCTGATTTTCGACAAAAGAGATAACACCCCCCCATTACGTCATGCTTCAGAAATGTGGAAAATGGTCCGTTTTCAAATGTTTTATTTTTGAACGTCAGTTCACATTTGTAGGTGGATCATCAGTGTTAGAGCTAAAATTAGCATGTTTAAAGTGATTTTCATGCTTCCAGGGGCTCGGGAAGTTAATTAAATACCATTTGGAGGCATTTAATGTTCGAGCAAAAACGGCTGATTTTCGACAAAAGAGATAACACCCCCCCATTACGTCATGCTTCAGAAATGTGGAAAATGGTCCGTTTTCAAATGTTTTATTTTTGAACGTCAGTTCACATTTGTAGGTGGATCATCAGTGTTAGAGCTAAAATTAGCATGTTTAAAGTGATTTTCATGCTTCCAGGGGCTCGGGAAGTTAATTAAATACCATTTGGAGGCGTTTAATGTTCGAGCAAAAACGGCTGATTTTCGACAAAAGAGATAACACCCCCCCATTACGTCATTCTTCAGAAATTTGGAAAATGGTCCGTTTTCAAATGTTTTATTTTTGAACGTCAGTTCACATTTGTAGGTGGATCATCAGTGTTAGAGCTAAAATTAGCATGTTTAAAGTGATTTTCATGCTTCCAGGGGCTCGGGAAGTGAAATAAATACCATTTGGAGGCATTTAATGTTCGAGCAAAAACGGCTGATTTTCGACAAAAGAGATAACACCCCCCCATTACGTCATGCTTCAGAAATGTGGAAAATGGTCCGTTTTCAAATGTTTTTTTTTTGAACGTCAGTTCACATTTGTAGGTGGATCATCAGTGTTAGAGCTAAAATTAGCATGTTTAAAGTGATTTTCATGCTTCCAGGGGCTCGGGAAGTTAATTAAATACAATTTGGAGGCATTTAATGTTCGAGCAAAAACGGCTGATTTTCGACAAAAGAGATAACACCCCCCCATTACGTCATGCTTCAGAAATGTGGAAAATGGTCCGTTTTCAAATGTTTTCACATTTGTAGGTGGATCATCAGTGTTAGAGCTAAAATTAGCATGTTTAAAGTGATTTTCATGCTTCCAGGGGCCCAAAACACAAGATTAATGGAATGGTTAAAAGTGCATGAAAATGGCCAATTTACTCACTCTGAGTTCTCAAAAAGGGTTTCTTCACCCCGGGAAGTGAAATAAATACCATTTGGAGGCATTTAATGTTCGAGCAAAAACTGCTGATTTTCGACAAAAGAGATAACACCCCCCCATTACGTCATGCTTCAGAAATGTGGAAAATGGTCCGTTTTCAAATGTTTTATTTTTGAACGTCAGTTCACATTTGTAGGTGGATCATCAGTGTTAGAGCTAAAATTAGCATGTTTAAAGTGATTTTCATGATTCCAGGGGCTTGGGAAGTTAATTAAATACCATTTGGAGGCATTTAATGTTCGAGCAAAAACGGCTGATTTTCGACAAAAGAGATAACACCCCCCCATTACGTCATGCTTCAGAAATGTGGAAAATGGTCCGTTTTCAAATGATTTATTTTTGAACGTCAGTTCACATTTTTAGGTGGATCATCAGTGTTAGAGCTAAAATTAGCATGTTTAAAGTGATTTTCATGCTTCCAGGGGCTCGGGAAGTTAATTAAATACCATTTGGAGGCATTTAATGTTCGAGCAAAAACGGCTGATTTTCGACAAAAGAGATAACACCCCCCCATTACGTCATGCTTCAGAAATGTGGAAAATGGTCCGTTTTCAAATGTTTTATTTTTGAACGTCAGTTCACATTTGTAGGTGGATCATCAGTGTTAGAGCTAAAATTAGCATGTTTAAAGTGATTTTCATGCTTCCAGGGGCTCGGGAAGTGAAATAAATACCATTTGGAGGCATTTAATGTTCGCGCAAAAACGGCTGATTTTCGACAAAAGAGATAACACCCCCCCATTACGTCATGCTTCAGAAATGTGGAAAATGGTCCGTTTTCAAATGTTTTATTTTTGAACGTCAGTTCACATTTGTAGGTGGATCATCAGTGTTAGAGCTAAAATTAGCATGTTTAAAGTGATTTTCATGCTTCCAGGGGCTCGGGAAGTGAAATAAATACCATTTGGAGGCATTTAATGTTCGCGCAAAAACAGCTGATTTTCGACAAAAGAGATAACACCCCCCCATTACGTCATGCTTCAGAAATGTGGAAAATGGTCCGTTTTCAAATGTTTTATTTTTGAACGTCAGTTCACATTTGTAGGTGGATCATCAGTGTTAGAGCTAAAATTAGCATGTTTAAAGTGATTTTCATGCTTCCAGGGGCTCGGGAAGTTAATTAAATACCATTTGGAGGCATTTATTGTTCGAGCAAAAACGGCTGATTTTCGACAAAAGAGATAACACCCCCCCATTACGTCATGCTTCAGAAATGTGGAAAATGGTCCGTTTTCAAATGTTTTATTTTTGAACGTCAGTTCACATTTGTAGGTGGATCATCAGTGTTAGAGCTAAAATTAGCATGTTTAAAGTGATTTTCATGCTTCCAGGGGCCCAAAACACAAGATTAATGGAATGGTTAAAAGTGCATGAAAATGGCCAATTTACTCACTCTGAGTTCTCAAAAAGGGTTTCTTCACCCCGGGAAGTGAAATAAATACCATTTGGAGGCATTTAATGTTCGAGCAAAAACGGCTGATTTTCGACAAAAGAGATAACACCCCCCCATTACGTCATGCTTCAGAAATGTGGAAAATGGTCCGTTTTCAAATGTTTTATTTTTGAACGTCAGTTCACATTTGTAGGTGGATCATCAGTGTTAGAGCTAAAATTAGCATGTTTAAAGTGATTTTCATGCTTCCAGGGGCTCGGGAAGTTAATTAAATACCATTTGGAGGCATTTAATGTTCGAGCAAAAACGGCTGATTTTCGACAAAAGAGATAACACCCCCCCATTACGTCATGCTTCAGAAATGTGGAAAATGGTCCGTTTTCAAATGTTTTATTTGTGAACGTCAGTTCACATTTGTAGGTGGATCATCAGTGTTAGAGCTAAAATTAGCATGTTTAAAGTGATTTTCATGCTTCCAGGGGCCCAAAACACAAGATTTATGGAATGGTTAAAAGTGCATGAAAATGGCCAATTTACTCACTCTGAGTTCTCAAAAAGGGTTTCTTCACCCCGGGAAGTGAAATAAATACCATTTGGAGGCATTTAATGTTCGAGCAAAAACGGCTGATTTTCGACAAAAGAGATAACACCCCCCCATTATGTCATGCTTCAGAAATGTGGAAAATGGTCCGTTTTCAAATGTTTTATTTTTGAACGTCAGTTCACATTTGTAGGTGGATCATCAGTGTTAGAGCTAAAATTAGCATGTTTAAAGTGATTTTCATGCTTCCAGGGGCTCGGGAAGTTAATTAAATACCATTTGGAGGCATTTAATGTTCGAGCAAAAACGGCTGATTTTCGACAAAAGAGATAACACCCCCCCATTACGTCATGCTTCAGAAATGTGGAAGATGGTCCGTTTTCAAATGTTTTATTTTTGAACGTCAGTTCACATTTGTAGGTGGATCATCAGTGTTAGAGCTAAAATTAGCATGTTTAAAGTGATTTTCATGCTTCCAGGGGCCCAAAACACAAGATTTATGGAATGGTTAAAAGTGCATGAAAATGGCCAATTTACTCACTCTGAGTTCTCAAAAAGGGTTTCTTCACCCCGGGAAGTTAATTAAATACAATTTGGAGGCATTTAATGTTCGAGCAAAAACGGCTGATTTTCGACAAAAGAGATAACACCCCCCCATTACGTCATGCTTCAGAAATGTGGAAAATGGTCCGTTTTCAAATGTTTTATTTTTGAACGTCAGTTCACATTTGTAGGTGGATCATCAGTGTTAGAGCTAAAATTAGCATGTTTAAAGTGATTTTCATGCTTCCAGGGGCTCGGGAAGTTAATTAAATACCATTTGGAGGCATTTAATGTTCGAGCAAAAACGGCTGATTTTCGACAAAAGAGATAACACCCCCCCATTACGTCATGCTTCAGAAATGTGGAAAATGGTCCGTTTTCAAATGTTTTATTTTTGAACGTCAGTTCACATTTGTAGGTGGATCATCAGTGTTAGAGCTAAAATTAGCATGTTTAAAGTGATTTTCATGCTTCCAGGGGCTCGGGAAGTGAAATAAATACCATTTGGAGGCATTTAATGTTCGAGCAAAAACGGCTGATTTTCGACAAAAGAGATAACACCCCCCCATTACGTCATGCTTCAGAAATGTGGAAAATGGTCCGTTTTCAAATTTTTTATTTTTGAACGTCAGTTCACATTTGTAGGTGGATCATCAGTGTTAGAGCTAAAATTAGCATGTTTAAAGTGATTTTCATGCTTCCAGGGGCTCGGGAAGTTAATTAAATACCATTTGGAGGCGTTTAATGTTCGAGCAAAAACGGCTGATTTTCGACAAAAGAGATAACACCCCCCCATTACGTCATTCTTCAGAAATTTGGAAAATGGTCCGTTTTCAAATGTTTTATTTTTGAACGTCAGTTCACATTTGTAGGTGGATCATCAGTGTTAGAGCTAAAATTAGCATGTTTAAAGTGATTTTCATGCTTCCAGGGGCCCAAAACACAAGATTTATGGAATGGTTAAAAGTGCATGAAAATGGCCAATTTACTCACTCTGAGTTCTCAAAAAGGGTTTCTTCACCCCGGGAAGTTAATTAAATACCATTTGGAGGCATTTAATGTTCGAGCAAAAACGGCTGATTTTCGACAAAAGAGATAACACCCCCCCATTACGTCATGCTTCAGAAATGTGGAAAATGGTCCGTTTTCAAATGTTTTATTTTTGAACGTCAGTTCACATTTGTAGGTGGATCATCAGTGTTAGAGCTAAAATTAGCATGTTTAAAGTGATTTTCATGCTTCCAGGGGCTCGGGAAGTTAATTAAATACCATTTGGAGGCATTTAATGTTCGAGCAAAAACGGCTGATTTTCGACAAAAGAGATAACACCCCCCCATTACGTCATGCTTCAGAAATGTGGAAAATGGTCCGTTTTCAAATGTTTTATTTTTGAACGTCAGTTCACATTTGTAGGTGGATCATCAGTGTTAGAGCTAAAATTAGCATGTTTAAAGTGATTTTCATGCTTCCAGGGGCTCGGGAAGTGAAATAAATACCATTTGGAGGCATTTAATGTTCGAGCAAAAACGGCTGATTTTCGACAAAAGAGATAACACCCCCCCATTACGTCATGCTTCAGAAATGTGGAAAATGGTCCGTTTTCAAATTTTTTATTTTTGAACGTCAGTTCACATTTGTAGGTGGATCATCAGTGTTAGAGCTAAAATTAGCATGTTTAAAGTGATTTTCATGCTTCCAGGGGCTCGGGAAGTTAATTAAATACCATTTGGAGGCGTTTAATGTTCGAGCAAAAACGGCTGATTTTCGACAAAAGAGATAACACCCCCCCATTACGTCATTCTTCAGAAATTTGGAAAATGGTCCGTTTTCAAATGTTTTATTTTTGAACGTCAGTTCACATTTGTAGGTGGATCATCAGTGTTAGAGCTAAAATTAGCATGTTTAAAGTGATTTTCATGCTTCCAGGGGCTCGGGAAGTGAAATAAATACCATTTGGAGGCATTTAATGTTCGAGCAAAAACGGCTGATTTTCGACAAAAGAGATAACACCCCCCCATTACGTCATGCTTCAGAAATGTGGAAAATGGTCCGTTTTCAAATGTTTTTTTTTTGAACGTCAGTTCACATTTGTAGGTGGATCATCAGTGTTAGAGCTAAAATTAGCATGTTTAAAGTGATTTTCATGCTTCCAGGGGCTCGGGAAGTTAATTAAATACAATTCGGAGGCATTTAATGTTCGAGCAAAAACGGCTGATTTTCGACAAAAGAGATAACACCCCCCCATTACGTCATGCTTCAGAAATGTGGAAAATGGTCCGTTTTCAAATGTTTTCACATTTGTAGGTGGATCATCAGTGTTAGAGCTAAAATTAGCATGTTTAAAGTGATTTTCATGCTTCCAGGGGCCCAAAACACAAGATTAATGGAATGGTTAAAAGTGCATGAAAATGGCCAATTTACTCAATCTGAGTTCTCAAAAAGGGTTTCTTCACCCCGGGAAGTGAAATAAATACCATTTGGAGGCATTTAATGTTCGAGCAAAAACTGCTGATTTTCGACAAAAGAGATAACACCCCCCCATTACGTCATGCTTCAGAAATGTGGAAAATGGTCCGTTTTCAAATGTTTTATTTTTGAACGTCAGTTCACATTTGTAGGTGGATCATCAGTGTTAGAGCTAAAATTAGCATGTTTAAAGTGATTTTCATGATTCCAGGGGCTCGGGAAGTTAATTAAATACCATTTGGAGGCATTTAATGTTCGAGCAAAAACGGCTGATTTTTCGACAAAAGAGATAACACCCCCCCATTACGTCATGCTTCAGAAATGTGGAAAATGGTCCGTTTTCAAATGTTTTATTTTTGAACGTCAGTTCACATTTTTAGGTGGATCATCAGTGTTAGAGCTAAAATTAGCATGTTTAAAGTGATTTTCATGCTTCCAGGGGCTCGGGAAGTTAATTAAATACCATTTGGAGGCATTTAATGTTCGAGCAAAAACGGCTGATTTTCGACAAAAGAGATAACACCCCCCCATTACGTCATGCTTCAGAAATGTGGAAAATGGTCCGTTTTCAAATGTTTTATTTTTGAACGTCAGTTCACATTTGTAGGTGGATCATCAGTGTTAGAGCTAAAATTAGCATGTTTAAAGTGATTTTCATGCTTCCAGGGGCTCGGGAAGTGAAATAAATACCATTTGGAGGCATTTAATGTTCGCGCAAAAACGGCTGATTTTCGACAAAAGAGATAACACCCCCCCATTACGTCATGCTTCAGAAATGTGGAAAATGGTCCGTTTTCAAATGTTTTATTTTTGAACGTCAGTTCACATTTGTAGGTGGATCATCAGTGTTAGAGCTAAAATTAGCATGTTTAAAGTGATTTTCATGCTTCCAGGGGCTCGGGAAGTGAAATAAATACCATTTGGAGGCATTTAATGTTCGCGCAAAAACAGCTGATTTTCGACAAAAGAGATAACACCCCCCCATTACGTCATGCTTCAGAAATGTGGAAAATGGTCCGTTTTCAAATGTTTTATTTTTGAACGTCAGTTCACATTTGTAGGTGGATCATCAGTGTTAGAGCTAAAATTAGCATGTTTAAAGTGATTTTCATGCTTCCAGGGGCTCGGGAAGTTAATTAAATACCATTTGGAGGCATTTATTGTTCGAGCAAAAACGGCTGATTTTCGACAAAAGAGATAACACCCCCCCATTACGTCATGCTTCAGAAATGTGGAAAATGGTCCGTTTTCAAATGTTTTATTTTTGAACGTCAGTTCACATTTGTAGGTGGATCATCAGTGTTAGAGCTAAAATTAGCATGTTTAAAGTGATTTTCATGCTTCCAGGGGCCCAAAACACAAGATTAATGGAATGGTTAAAAGTGCATGAAAATGGCCAATTTACTCACTCTGAGTTCTCAAAAAGGGTTTCTTCACCCCGGGAAGTGAAATAAATACCATTTGGAGGCATTTAATGTTCGAGCAAAAACGGCTGATTTTCGACAAAAGAGATAACACCCCCCCATTACGTCATGCTTCAGAAATGTGGAAAATGGTCCGTTTTCAAATGTTTTATTTTTGAACGTCAGTTCACATTTGTAGGTGGATCATCAGTGTTAGAGCTAAAATTAGCATGTTTAAAGTGATTTTCATGCTTCCAGGGGCTCGGGAAGTTAATTAAATACCATTTGGAGGCATTTAATGTTCGAGCAAAAACGGCTGATTTTCGACAAAAGAGATAACACCCCCCCATTACGTCATGCTTCAGAAATGTGGAAAATGGTCCGTTTTCAAATGTTTTATTTGTGAACGTCAGTTCACATTTGTAGGTGGATCATCAGTGTTAGAGCTAAAATTAGCATGTTTAAAGTGATTTTCATGCTTCCAGGGGCCCAAAACACAAGATTTATGGAATGGTTAAAAGTGCATGAAAATGGCCAATTTACTCACTCTGAGTTCTCAAAAAGGGTTTCTTCACCCCGGGAAGTGAAATAAATACCATTTGGAGGCATTTAATGTTCGAGCAAAAACGGCTGATTTTCGACAAAAGAGATAACACCCCCCCATTACGTCAAGCTTCAGAAATGTGGAAAATGGTCCGTTTTCAAATGTTTTATTTTTGAACGTCAGTTCACATTTGTAGGTGGATCATCAGCGTTAGAGCTAAAATTAGCATGTTTAAAGTGATTTTCATGCTTCCAGGGGCTCGGGAAGTGAAATAAATACCATTTGGAGGCATTTAATGTTCGAGCAAAAACGGCTGATTTTCGACAAAAGAGATAACACCCCCCCATTACGTCATGCTTCAGAAATGTGGAAAATGGTCTGTTTTCAAATGTTTTATTTTTGAACGTCAGTTCACATTTGTAGGTGGATCATCAGTGTTAGAGCTAAAATTTGCATGTTTAAAGTGATTTTCATGCTTCCAGGGGCCCAAAACACAAGATTAATGGAATGGTTAAAAGTGCATGAAAATGGCCAATTTACTCACTCTGAGTTCTCAAAAAGGGTTTCTTCACCCCGGGAAGTGAATTAAATACCATTTGGAGGCATTTAATGTTCGAGCAAAAACGGCTGATTTTCGACAAAAGAGATAACACCCCCCCATTACGTCATGCTTCAGAAATGTGGAAAATGGTCCGTTTTCAAATGTTTTATTTTTGAACGTCAGTTCACATTTATAGGTGGATCATCAGTGTTAGAGCTAAAATTAGCATGTTTAAAGTGATTTTCATGCTTCCAGGGGCTCGGGAAGTTAATTAAATACCATTTGGAGGCATTTAATGTTCGAGCAAAAACGGCTGATTTTCGACAAAAGAGATAACACCCCCCCATTACGTCATGCTTCAGAAATATGGAAAATGGTCCGTTTTCAAATGTTTTATTTTTGAACGTCAGTTCACATTTGTAGGTGGATCATCAGTGTTAGAGCTAAAATTAGCATGTTTAAAGTGATTTTCATGCTTCCAGGGGCTCGGGAAGTGAAATAAATACCATTTGGAGGCATTTAATGTTCGAGCAAAAACGGCTGATTTTCGACCAAAGAGATAACACCCCCCCATTACGTCATGCTTCAGAAATGTGGAAAATGGTCCGTTTTCAAATGTTTTATTTTTGAACGTCAGTTCACATTTGTAGGTGGATCATCAGTGTTAGAGCTAAAATTAGCATGTTTAAAGTGATTTTCATGCTTCCAGGGGCTCGGGAAGTTAATTAAATACCATTTGGAGGCATTTAATGTTCGAGCAAAAACGGCTGATTTTCGACAAAAGAGATAACACCCCCCCATTACGTCATGCTTCAGAAATGTGGAAAATGGTCCTTTTTCAAATGTTTTATTTTTGAACGTCAGTTCACATTTGTAGGTGGATCATCAGTGTTAGAGCTAAAATTAGCATGTTTAAAGTGATTTTCATGCTTCCAGGGGCTCGGGAAGTTAATTAAATACCATTTGGAGGCATTTAATGTTCGAGCAAAAACGGCTGATTTTCGACAAAAGAGATAACACCCCCCCATTACGTCATGCTTCAGAAATGTGGAAAATGGTCCGTTTTCAAATGTTTTATTTTTGAACGTCAGTTCACATTTGTAGGTGGATCATCAGTGTTAGAGCTAAAATTAGCATGTTTAAAGTGATTTTCATGCTTCCAGGGGCCCAAAACACAAGATTAATGGAATGGTTAAAAGTGCATGAAAATGGCCAATTTACTCACTCTGAGTTCTCAAAAAGGGTTTCTTCACCCCGGGAAGTGAAATAAATACCATTTGGAGGCATTTAATGTTCGAGCAAAAACGGCTGATTTTCGACAAAAGAGATAACACCCCCCCCATTACGTCATGCTTCAGAAATGTGGAAAATGGTCAGTTTTCAAATGTTTTATTTTTGAACGTCAGTTCACATTTGTAGGTGGATCATCAGTGTTAGAGCTAAAATTAGCATGTTTAAAGTGATTTTCATGCTTCCAGGGGCTCGGGAAGTTAATTAAATACCATTTGGAGGCATTTAATGTTCGAGCAAAAACGGCTAATTTTCGACAAAAGAGATAACACCCCCCCATTACGTCATGCTTCAGAAATGTGGAAAATGGTCCGTTTTCAAATGTTTTATTTTTGAACGTCAGTTCACATTTGTAGGTGGATCATCAGTGTTAGAGCTAAAATTAGCATGTTTAAAGTGATTTTCATGCTTCCAGGGGCCCAAAACACAAGATTTATGGAATGGTTAAAAGTGCATGAAAATGGCCAATTTACTCACTCTGAGTTCTCAAAAAGGGTTTCTTCACCCCGGGAAGTGAAATAAATACCATTTGGAGGCATTTAATGTTCGAGCAAAAACGGCTGATTTTCGACAAAAGAGATAACACCCCCCCATTATGTCATGCTTCAGAAATGTGGAAAATGGTCCGTTTTCAAATGTTTTATTTTTGAACGTCAGTTCACATTTGTAGGTGGATCATCAGTGTTAGAGCTAAAATTAGCATGTTTAAAGTGATTTTCATGCTTCCAGGGGCTCGGGAAGTTAATTAAATACCATTTGGAGGCATTTAATGTTCGAGCAAAAACGGCTGATTTTCGACAAAAGAGATAACACCCCCCCATTACGTCATGCTTCAGAAATGTGGAAGATGGTCCGTTTTCAAATGTTTTATTTTTGAACGTCAGTTCACATTTGTAGGTGGATCATCAGTGTTAGAGCTAAAATTAGCATGTTTAAAGTGATTTTCATGCTTCCAGGGGCTCGGGAAGTTAATTAAATACCATTTGGAGGCATTTAATGTTCGAGCAAAAACGGCTGATTTTCGACAAAAGAGATAACACCCCCCCATTACGTCATGCTTCAGAAATGTGGAAAATGGTCCGTTTTCAAATGTTTTATTTTTGAACGTCAGTTCACATTTGTAGGTGGATCATCAGTGTTAGAGCTAAAATTAGCATGTTTAAAGTGATTTTCATGCTTCCAGGGGCTCGGGAAGTGAAATAAATACCCTTTGGAGGCATTTAATGTTCGAGCAAAAACGGCTGATTTTCGACAAAAGAGATAACACCCCCCCATTACGTCATGCTTCAGAAATGTGGAAAATGGTCCGTTTTCAAATGTTTTATTTTTGAACGTCAGTTCACATTTGTAGGTGGATCATCAGTGTTAGAGCTAAAATTAGCATGTTTAAAGTGATTTTCATGCTTCCAGGGGCTCGGGAAGTTAATTAAATACCATTTGGAGGCATTTAATGTTCGAGCAAAAACGGCTGATTTTCGACAAAAGAGATAACACCCCCCCATTACGTCATGCTTCAGAAATGTGGAAAATGGTCCGTTTTCAAATGTTTTATTTGTGAACGTCAGTTCACATTTGTAGGTGGATCATCAGTGTTAGAGCTAAAATTAGCATGTTTAAAGTGATTTTCATGCTTCCAGGGGCCCAAAACACAAGATTTATGGAATGGTTAAAAGTGCATGAAAATGGCCAATTTACTCACTCTGAGTTCTCAAAAAGGGTTTCTTCACCCCGGGAAGTGAAATAAATACCATTTGGAGGCATTTAATGTTCGAGCAAAAACGGCTGATTTTCGACAAAAGAGATAACACCCCCCCCCCATTACGTCAAGCTTCAGAAATCTGGAAAATGGTCCGTTTTCAAATGTTTTATTTTTGAACGTCAGTTCACATTTGTAGGTGGATCATCAGTGTTAGAGCTAAAATTAGCATGTTTAAAGTGATTTTCATGCTTCCAGGGGCTCGGGAAGTGAAATAAATACCATTTGGAGGCATTTAATGTTCGAGCAAAAACGGCTGATTTTCGACAAAAGAGATAACACCCCCCCATTACGTCATGCTTCAGAAATGTGGAAAATGGTCTGTTTTCAAATGTTTTATTTTTGAACGTCAGTTCACATTTGTAGGTGGATCATCAGTGTTAGAGCTAAAATTAGCATGTTTAAAGTGATTTTCATGCTTCCAGGGGCCCAAAACACAAGATTAATGGAATGGTTAAAAGTGCATGAAAATGGCCAATTTACTCACTCTGAGTTCTCAAAAAGGGTTTCTTCACCCCGGGAAGTGAATTAAATACCATTTGGAGGCATTTAATGTTCGAGCAAAAACGGCTGATTTTCGACAAAAGAGATAACACCCCCCCATTACGTCATGCTTCAGAAATGTGGAAAATGGTCCGTTTTCAAATGTTTTATTTTTGAACGTCAGTTCACATTTATAGGTGGATCATCAGTGTTAGAGCTAAAATTAGCATGTTTAAAGTGATTTTCATGCTTCCAGGGGCTCGGGAAGTTAATTAAATACCATTTGGAGGCATTTAATGTTCGAGCAAAAACGGCTGATTTTCGACAAAAGAGATAACACCCCCCCATTACGTCATGCTTCAGAAATGTGGAAAATGGTCCGTTTTCAAATGTTTTATTTTTGAACGTCAGTTCACATTTGTAGGTGGATCATCAGTGTTAGAGCTAAAATTAGCATGTTTAAAGTGATTTTCATGCTTCCAGGGGCTCGGGAAGTGAAATAAATACCATTTGGAGGCATTTAATGTTCGAGCAAAAACGGCTGATTTTCGACCAAAGAGATAACACCCCCCCATTACGTCATGCTTCAGAAATGTGGAAAATGGTCCGTTTTCAAATGTTTTATTTTTGAACGTCAGTTCACATTTGTAGGTGGATCATCAGTGTTAGAGCTAAAATTAGCATGTTTAAAGTGATTTTCATGCTTCCAGGGGCCCAAACCACAAGATTTATGGAATGGTTAAAAGTGCATGAAAATGGCCAATTTACTCACTCTGAGTTCTCAAAAAGGGTTTCTTCACCCCGGGAAGTTAATTAAATACCATTTGGAGGCATTTAATGTTCGAGCAAAAACGGCTGATTTTCGACAAAAGAGATAACACCCCCCCATTACGTCATGCTTCAGAAATGTGGAAAATGGTCCGTTTTCAAATGTTTTATTTTTGAACGTCAGTTCACATTTGTAGGTGGATCATCAGTGTTAGAGCTAAAATTAGCATGTTTAAAGTGATTTTCATGCTTCCAGGGGCCCAAAACACAAGATTTATGGAATGGTTAAAAGTGCATGAAAATGGCCAATTTACTCACTCTGAGTTCTCAAAAAGGGTTTCTTCACCCCGGGAAGTTAATTAAATACCATTTGGAGGCATTTAATGTTCGAGCAAAAACGGCTGATTTTCGACAAAAGAGATAACACCCCCCCATTACGTCATGCTTCAGAAATGTGGAAAATGGTCCGTTTTCAAATGTTTTATTTTTGAACGTCAGTTCACATTTGTAGGTGGATCATCAGTGTTAGAGCTAAAATTAGCATGTTTAAAGTGATTTTCATGCTTCCAGGGGCTCGGGAAGTGAAATAAATACCATTTGGAGGCATTTAATGTTCGCGCAAAAACGGCTGATTTTCGACAAAAGAGATAACACCCCCCCATTACGTCATGCTTCAGAAATGTGGAAAATGGTCCGTTTTCAAATGTTTTATTTTTGAACGTCAGTTCACATTTGTAGGTGGATCATCAGTGTTAGAGCTAAAATTAGCATGTTTAAAGTGATTTTCATGCTTCCAGGGGCTCGGGAAGTGAAATAAATACCATTTGGAGGCATTTAATGTTCGAGCAAAAACGGCTGATTTTCGACAAAAGAGATAACACCCCCCCATTACGTCATGCTTCAGGAATGTGGAAAATGGTCCGTTTTCAAATGTTTTATTTTTGAACGTCAGTTCACATTTGTAGGTGGATCATCAGTGTTAGAGCTAAAATTAGCATGTTTAAAGTGATTTTCATGCTTCCAGGGGCCCAAAACACAAGATTAATGGAATGGTTAAAAGTGCATGAAAATGGCAAATTTACTCACTCTGAGTTCTCAAAAAGGGTTTCTTCACCCCGGGAAGTGAAATAAATACCATTTGGAGGCATTTAATGTTCGAGCAAAAACGGCTGATTTTCGACAAAAGAGATAACACCCCCCCCATTACGTCATGCTTCAGAAATGTGGAAAATGGTCAGTTTTCAAATGTTTTATTTTTGAACGTCAGTTCACATTTGTAGGTGGATCATCAGTGTTAGAGCTAAAATTAGCATGTTTAAAGTGATTTTCATGCTTCCAGGGGCTCGGGAAGTTAATTAAATACCATTTGGAGGCATTTAATGTTCGAGCAAAAACGGCTGATTTTCGACAAAAGAGATAACACCCCCCCATTACGTCATGCTTCAGAAATGTGGAAAATGGTCCGTTTTCAAATGTTTTATTTTTGAACGTCAGTTCACATTTGTAGGTGGATCATCAGTGTTAGAGCTAAAATTAGCATGTTTAAAGTGATTTTCATGCTTCCAGGGGCCCAAAACACAAGATTTATGGAATGGTTAAAAGTGCATGAAAATGGCCAATTTACTCACTCTGAGTTCTCAAAAAGGGTTTCTTCACCCCGGGAAGTGAAATAAATACCATTTGGAGGCATTTAATGTTCGAGCAAAAACGGCTGATTTTCGACAAAAGAGATAACACCCCCCCATTATGTCATGCTTCAGAAATGTGGAAAATGGTCCGTTTTCAAATGTTTTATTTTTGAACGTCAGTTCACATTTGTAGGTGGATCATCAGTGTTAGAGCTAAAATTAGCATGTTTAAAGTGATTTTCATGCTTCCAGGGGCTCGGGAAGTTAATTAAATACCATTTGGAGGCATTTAATGTTCGAGCAAAAACGGCTGATTTTCGACAAAAGAGATAACACCCCCCCATTACGTCATGCTTCAGAAATGTGGAAGATGGTCCGTTTTCAAATGTTTTATTTTTGAACGTCAGTTCACATTTGTAGGTGGATCATCAGTGTTAGAGCTAAAATTAGCATGTTTAAAGTGATTTTCATGCTTCCAGGGGCCCAAAACACAAGATTTATGGAATGGTTAAAAGTGCATGAAAATGGCCAATTTACTCACTCTGAGTTCTCAAAAAGGGTTTCTTCACCCCGGGAAGTTAATTAAATACCATTTGGAGGCATTTAATGTTCGAGCAAAAACTGCTGATTTTCGACAAAAGAGATAACACCCCCCCATTACGTCATGCTTCAGAAATGTGGAAAATGGTCCGTTTTCAAATGTTTTATTTTTGAACGTCAGTTCACATTTGTAGGTGGATCATCAGTGTTAGAGCTAAAATTAGCATGTTTAAAGTGATTTTCATGCTTCCAGGGGCTCTGGAAGTTAATTAAATACCATTTGGAGGCATTTAATGTTCGAGCAAAAACGGCTGATTTTCGACAAAAGAGATAACACCCCCCCATTACGTCATGCTTCAGAAATGTGGAAAATGGTCCGTTTTCAAATGTTTTATTTTTGAACGTCAGTTCACATTTGTAGGTGGATCATCAGTGTTAGAGCTAAAATTAGCATGTTTAAAGTGATTTTCATGCTTCCAGGGGCCCAAAACACAAGATTTATGGAATGGTTAAAAGTGCATGAAAATGGCCAATGTACTCACTCTGAGTTCTCAAAAAGGGTTTCTTCACCCCGGGAAGTTAATTAAATACCATTTGGAGGCATTTAATGTTCGAGCAAAAACGGCTGATTTTCGACAAAAGAGATAACACCCCCCCATTACGTCATGCTTCAGAAATGTGGAAAATGGTCCGTTTTCAAATGTTTTATTTTTGAACGTCAGTTCACATTTGTAGGTGGATCATCAGTGTTAGAGCTAAAATTAGCATGTTTAAAGTGATTTTCATGCTTCCAGGGGCTCGGGAAGTTAATTAAATACCATTTGGAGGCATTTAATGTTCGAGCAAAAACGGCTGATTTTCGACAAAAGAGATAACACCCCCCCATTACGTCATGCTTCAGAAATGTGGAAAATGGTCCGTTTTCAAATGTTTTATTTTTGAACGTCAGTTCACATTTGTAGGTGGATCATCAGTGTTAGAGCTAAAATTAGCATGTTTAAAGTGATTTTCATGCTTCCAGGGGCTCGGGAAGTGAAATAAATACCATTTGGAGGCATTTAATGTTCGAGCAAAAACGGCTGATTTTCGACAAAAGAGATAACACCCCCCCATTACGTCATGCTTCAGAAATGTGGAAAATGGTCTGTTTTCAAATGTTTTATTTTTGAACGTCAGTTCACATTTGTAGGTGGATCATCAGTGTTAGAGCTAAAATTAGCATGTTTAAAGTGATTTTCATGCTTCCAGGGGCCCAAAACACAAGATTAATGGAATGGTTAAAAGTGCATGAAAATGGCCAATTTACTCACTCTGAGTTCTCAAAAAGGGTTTCTTCACCCCGGGAAGTGAAATAAATACCATTTGGAGGCATTTAATGTTCGAGCAAAAACGGCTGATTTTCGACAAAAAAGATAACACCCCCCCCATTACGTCATGCTTCAGAAATGTGGAAAATGGTCCGTTTTCAAATGTTTTATTTTTGAACGTCAGTTCACATTTATAGGTGGATCATCAGTGTTAGAGCTAAAATTAGCATGTTTAAAGTGATTTTCATGCTTCCAGGGGCTCGGGAAGTTAATTAAATACCATTTGGAGGCATTTAATGTTCGAGCAAAAACGGCTGATTTTCGACAAAAGAGATAACACCCCCCCATTACGTCATGCTTCAGAAATGTGGAAAATGGTCCGTTTTCAAATGTTTTATTTTTGAACGTCAGTTCACATTTGTAGGTGGATCATCAGTGTTAGAGCTAAAATTAGCATGTTTAAAGTGATTTTCATGCTTCCAGGGGCTCGGGAAGTGAAATAAATACCATTTGGAGGCATTTAATGTTCGAGCAAAAACGGCTGATTTTAGACAAAAGAGATAACACCCCCCCATTACGTCACGCTTCAGAAATGTGGAAAATGGTCCGTTTTCAAATGTTTTATTTTTGAACGTCAGTTCACATTTGTAGGTGGATCATCAGTGTTAGAGCTAAAATTAGCATGTTTAAAGTGATTTTCATGCTTCCAGGGGCCCAAAACACAAGATTTATGGAATGGTTAAAAGTGCATGAAAATGGCCAATTTACTCACTCTGAGTTCTCAAAAAGGGTTTCTTCACCCCGGGAAGTTAATTAAATACCATTTGGAGGCATTTAATGTTCGAGCAAAAACGGCTGATTTTCGACAAAAGAGATAACACCCCCCCATTACGTCATGCTTCAGAAATGTGGAAAATGGTCCGTTTTCAAATGTTTTATTTTTGAACGTCAGTTCACATTTGTAGGTGGATCATCAGTGTTAGAGCTAAAATTAGCATGTTTAAAGTGATTTTCATGCTTCCAGGGGCTCGGGAAGTTAATTAAATACCATTTGGAGGCATTTAATGTTCGAGCAAAAACGGCTGATTTTCGACAAAAGAGATAACACCCCCCCATTACGTCATGCTTCAGAAATGTGGAAAATGGTCCGTTTTCAAATGTTTTATTTTTGAACGTCAGTTCACATTTGTAGGTGGATCATCAGTGTTAGAGCTAAAATTAGCATGTTTAAAGTGATTTTCATGCTTCCAGGGGCTCGGGAAGTGAAATAAATACCATTTGGAGGCATTTAATGTTCGAGCAAAAACGGCTGATTTTCGACAAAAGAGATAACACCCCCCCATTACGTAATGCTTCAGAAATGTGGAAAATGGTCTGTTTTCAAATGTTTTATTTTTGAACGTCAGTTCACATTTGTAGGTGGATCATCAGTGTTAGAGCTAAAATTAGCATGTTTAAAGTGATTTTCATGCTTCCAGGGGCCCAAAACACAAGATTAATGGAATGGTTAAAAGTGCATGAAAATGGCCAATTTACTCACTCTGAGTTCTCAAAAAGGGTTTCTTCACCCCGGGAAGTGAAATAAATACCATTTGGAGGCATTTAATGTTCGAGCAAAAACGGCTGATTTTCGACAAAAAAGATAACACCCCCCCCCATTACGTCATGCTTCAGAAATGTGGAAAATGGTCCGTTTTCAAATGTTTTATTTTTGAACGTCAGTTCACATTTATAGGTGGATCATCAGTGTTAGAGCTAAAATTAGCATGTTTAAAGTGATTTTCATGCTTCCAGGGGCTCGGGAAGTTAATTAAATACCATTTGGAGGCATTTAATGTTCGAGCAAAAACGGCTGATTTTCGACAAAAGAGATAACACCCCCCCATTACGTCATGCTTCAGAAATGTGGAAAATGGTCCGTTTTCAAATGTTTTATTTTTGAACGTCAGTTCACATTTGTAGGTGGATCATCAGTGTTAGAGCTAAAATTAGCATGTTTAAAGTGATTTTCATGCTTCCAGGGGCTCGGGAAGTGAAATAAATACCATTTGGAGGCATTTAATGTTCGAGCAAAAACGGCTGATTTTCGACAAAAGAGATAACACCCCCCCATTACGTCACGCTTCAGAAATGTGGAAAATGGTCCGTTTTCAAATGTTTTATTTTTGAACGTCAGTTCACATTTGTAGGTGGATCATCAGTGTTAGAGCTTAAATTAGCATGTTTAAAGTGATTTTCATGCTTCCAGGGGCCCAAAACACAAGATTTATGGAATGGTTAAAAGTGCATGAAAATGGCCAATTTACTCACTCTGAGTTCTCAAAAAGGGTTTCTTCACCCCGGGAAGTTAATTAAATACCATTTGGAGGCATTTAATGTTCGAGCAAAAACGGCTGATTTTCGACAAAAAAGATAACACCCCCCATTACGTCATGCTTCAGAAATGCGGAAAATGGTCCGTTTTCAAATGTTTTATTTTTGAACGTCAGTTCACATTTGTAGGTGGATCATCAGTGTTAGAGCTAAAATTAGCATGTTTAAAGTGATTTTCATGCTTCCAGGGGCCCAAAACACAAGATTTATGGAATGGTTAAAAGTGCATGAAAATGGCCAATTTACTCACTCTGAGTTCTCAAAAAGGGTTTCTTCACCCCGGGAAGTGAATTAAATACCATTTGGAGGCATTTAATGTTCGAGCAAAAACGGCTGATTTTCGACAAAAGAGATAACACCCCCCCATTACGTCATGCTTCAGAAATGTGGAAAATGGTCCGTTTTCAAATGTTTTATTTTTGAACGTCAGTTCACATTTGTAGGTGGATCATCAGTGTTAGAGCTAAAATTAGCATGTTTAAAGTGATTTTCATGCTTCCAGGGGCTCGGGAAGTTAATTAAATACCATTTGGAAGCATTTAATGTTCGAGCAAAAACGGCTGATTTTCGACAAAAGAGATAACACCCCCCCATTACGTCATGCTTCAGAAATGTGGAAAATGGTCCCTTTTCAAATGTTTTATTTTTGAACGTCAGTTCACATTTGTAGGTGGATCATCAGTGTTAGAGCTAAAATTAGCATGTTTAAAGTGATTTTCATGCTTCCAGGGGCTCGGGAAGTTAATTAAATACCATTTGGAGGCATTTAATGTTCGAGCAAAAACCGCTGATTTTCGACAAAAGAGATAACACCCCCCCATTACGTCATGCTTCAGAAATGTGGAAAATGGTCCGTTTTCAAATGTTTTATTTTTGAACGTCAGTTCACATTTGTAGGTGGATCATCAGTGTTAGAGCTAAAATTAGCATGTTTAAAGTGATTTTCATGCTTCCAGGGGCTCGGGAAGTGAAATAAATACCATTTGGAGGCATTTAATGTTCGCGCAAAAACGGCTGATTTTCGACAAAAGAGATAACACCCCCCCATTACGTCATGCTTCAGAAATGTGGAAAATGGTCCGTTTTCAAATGTTTTATTTTTGAACGTCAGTTCACATTTGTAGGTGGATCATCAGTGTTAGAGCTAAAATTAGCATGTTTAAAGTGATTTTCATGCTTCCAGGGGCTCGGGAAGTGAAATAAATACCATTTGGAGGCATTTAATGTTCGCGCAAAAACGGCTGATTTTCGACAAAAGAGATAACACCCCCCCATTACGTCATGCTTCAGAAATGTGGAAAATGGTCCGTTTTCAAATGTTTTATTTTTGAACGTCAGTTCACATTTGTAGGTGGATCATCAGTGTTAGAGCTAAAATTAGCATGTTTAAAGTGATTTTCATGCTTCCAGGGGCTCGGGAAGTGAAATAAATACCATTTGGAGGCATTTAATGTTCGCGCAAAAACGGCTGATTTTCGACAAAAGAGATAACACCCCCCCATTACGTCATGCTTCAGAAATGTGGAAAATGGTCCGTTTTCAAATGTTTTATTTTTGAACGTCAGTTCACATTTGTAGCTGGATCATCAGTGTTAGAGCTAAAATTAGCATGTTTAAATTGATTTTCATGCTTCCAGGGGCTCGGGAAGTGAAATAAATACCATTTGGAGGCATTTAATGTTCGAGCAAAAACGGCTGATTTTCGACAAAAGAGATAACACCCCCCCATTACTTCATGCTTCAGAAATGTGGAAAATGGTCCGTTTTCAAATGTTTTATTTTTGAACGTCAGTTCACATTTGTAGGTGGATCATCAGTGTTAGAGCTAAAATTAGCATGTTTAAAGTGATTTTCATGCTTCCAGGGGCCCAAAACACAAGATTAATGGAATGGTTAAAAGTGCATGAAAATGGCCAATTTACTCACTCTGAGTTCTCAAAAAGGGTTTCTTCACCCCGGGAAGTGAAATAAATACCATTTGGAGGCATTTAATGTTCGAGCAAAAACGGCTGATTTTCGACAAAAGAGATAACACCCCCCCATTACGTCATGCTTCAGAAATGTGGAAAATGGTCCGTTTTCAAATGTTTTATTTTTGAACGTCAGTTCACATTTGTAGGTGGATCATCAGTGTTAGAGCTAAAATTAGCATGTTTAAAGTGATTTTCATGCTTCCAGGGGCTCGGGAAGTTAATTAAATACCATTTGGAGGCATTTAATGTTCGAGCAAAAACGGCTGATTTTCGACAAAAGAGATAACACCCCCCCATTACGTCATGCTTCAGAAATGTGGAAAATGGTCCGTTTTCAAATGTTTTATTTGTGAACGTCAGTTCACATTTGTAGGTGGATCATCAGTGTTAGAGCTAAAATTTGCATGTTTAAAGTGATTTTCATGCTTCCAGGGGCCCAAAACACAAGATTTATGGAATGGTTAAAAGTGCATGAAAATGGCCAATTTACTCACTCTGAGTTCTCAAAAAGGGTTTCTTCACCCCGGGAAGTGAAATAAATACCATTTGGAGGCATTTAATGTTCGAGCAAAAACGGCTGATTTTCGACAAAAGAGATAACACCCCCCCATTACGTCATGCTTCAGAAATGTGGAAAATGGTCCGTTTTCAAATGTTTTATTTTTGAACGTCAGTTCACATTTGTAGGTGGATCATCAGTGTTAGAGCTAAAATTAGCATGTTTAAAGTGATTTTCATGCTTCCAGGGGCTCGGGAAGTTAATTAAATACCATTTGGAGGCATTTAATGTTCGAGCAAAAACGGCTGATTTTCGACAAAAGAGATAACACCCCCCCATTACGTCATGCTTCAGAAATGTGGAAAATGGTCCGTTTTCAAATGTTTTATTTTTGAACGTCAGTTCACATTTGTAGGTGGATCATCAGTGTTAGAGCTAAAATTAGCATGTTTAAAGTGATTTTCATGCTTCCAGGGGCCCAAAACACAAGATTTATGGAATGGTTAAAAGTGCATGAAAATGGCCAATTTACTCACTCTGAGTTCTCAAAAAGGGTTTCTTCACCCCGGGAAGTTAATTAAATACCATTTGGAGGCATTTAATGTTCGAGCAAAAACGGCTGATTTTCGACAAAAGAGATAACACCCCCCCATTACGTCATGCTTCAGAAATGTGGAAAATGGTCCGTTTTCAAATGTTTTATTTTTGAACGTCAGTTCACATTTGTAGGTGGATCATCAGTGTTAGAGCTAAAATTAGCATGTTTAAAGTGATTTTCATGCTTCCAGGGGCTCGGGAAGTTAATTAAATACCATTTGGAGGCATTTAATGTTCGAGCAAAAACGGCTGATTTTCGACAAAAGAGATAACACCCCCCCATTACGTCATGCTTCAGAAATGTGGAAAATGGTCCGTTTTCAAATGTTTTATTTTTGAACGTCAGTTCACATTTGTAGGTGGATCATCAGTGTTAGAGCTAAAATTAGCATGTTTAAAGTGATTTTCATGCTTCCAGGGGCCCAAAACACAAGATTTATGGAATGGTTAAAAGTGCATGAAAATGGCCAATGTACTCACTCTGAGTTCTCAAAAAGGGTTTCTTCACCCCGGGAAGTTAATTAAATACCATTTGGAGGCATTTAATGTTCGAGTAAAAACGGCTGATTTTCGACAAAAGAGATAACACCCCCCCATTACGTCATGCTTCAGAAATGTGGAAAATGGTCCGTTTTCAAATGTTTTATTTTTGAACGTCAGTTCACATTTGTAGGTGGATCATCAGTGTTAGAGCTAAAATTAGCATGTTTAAAGTGATTTTCATGCTTCCAGGGGCTCGGGAAGTTAATTAAATACCATTTGGAGGCATTTAATGTTCGAGCAAAAACGGCTGATTTTCGACAAAAGAGATAACACCCCCCCATTACGTCATGCTTCAGAAATGTGGAAAATGGTCCGTTTTCAAATGTTTTATTTTTGAACGTCAGTTCACATTTGTAGGTGGATCATCAGTGTTAGAGCTAAAATTAGCATGTTTAAAGTGATTTTCATGCTTCCAGGGGCTCGGGAAGTGAAATAAATACCATTTGGAGGCATTTAATGTTCGAGCAAAAACGGCTGATTTTCGACAAAAGAGATAACACCCCCCCATTACGTCATGCTTCAGAAATGTGGAAAATGGTCTGTTTTCAAATGTTTTATTTTTGAACGTCAGTTCACATTTGTAGGTGGATCATCAGTGTTAGAGCTAAAATTAGCATGTTTAAAGTGATTTTCATGCTTCCAGGGGCCCAAAACACAAGATTAATGGAATGGTTAAAAGTGCATGAAAATGGCCAATTTACTCACTCTGAGTTCTCAAAAAGGGTTTCTTCACCCCGGGAAGTGAAATAAATACCATTTGGAGGCATTTAATGTTCGAGCAAAAACGGCTGATTTTCGACAAAAGAGATAACACCCCCCCCATTACGTCATGCTTCAGAAATGTGGAAAATGGTCCGTTTTCAAATGTTTTATTTTTGAACGTCAGTTCACATTTATAGGTGGATCATCAGTGTTAGAGCTAAAATTAGCATGTTTAAAGTGATTTTCATGCTTCCAGGGGCTCGGGAAGTTAATTAAATACCATTTGGAGGCATTTAATGTTCGAGCAAAAACGGCTGATTTTCGACAAAAGAGATAACACCCCCCCATTACGTCATGCTTCAGAAATGTGGAAAATGGTCCGTTTTCAAATGGTTTATTTTTGAACGTCAGTTCACATTTGTAGGTGGATCATCAGTGTTAGAGCTAAAATTAGCATGTTTAAAGTGATTTTCATGCTTCCAGGGGCCCAAAACACAAGATTTATGGAATGGTTAAAAGTGCATGAAAATGGCCAATTTACTCACTCTGAGTTCTCAAAAAGGGTTTCTTCACCCCGGGAAGTTAATTAAATACCATTTGGAGGCATTTAATGTTCGAGCAAAAACGGCTGATTTTCGACAAAAGAGATAACACCCCCCCATTACGTCATGCTTCAGAAATGTGGAAAATGGTCCGTTTTCAAATGTTTTATTTTTGAACGTCAGTTCACATTTGTAGGTGGATCATCAGTGTTAGAGCTAAAATTAGCATGTTTAAAGTGATTTTCATGCTTCCAGGGGCCCAAAACACAAGATTTATGGAATGGTTAAAAGTGCATGAAAATGGCCAATTTACTCACTCTGAGTTCTCAAAAAGGGTTTCTTCACCCCGGGAAGTTAATTAAATACCATTTGGAGGCATTTAATGTTCGAGCAAAAACGGCTGATTTTCGACAAAAGAGATAACACCCCCCCATTACGTCATGCTTCAGAAATGTGGAAAATGGTCCGTTTTCAAATGTTTTATTTTTGAACGTCAGTTCACATTTGTAGGTGGATCATCAGTGTTAGAGCTAAAATTAGCATGTTTAAAGTGATTTTCATGCTTCCAGGGGCTCGGGAAGTTAATTAAATACCATTTGGAAGCATTTAATGTTCGAGCAAAAACGGCTGATTTTCGACAAAAGAGATAACACCCCCCCATTACGTCATGCTTCAGAAATGTGGAAAATGGTCCGTTTTCAAATGTTTTATTTTTGAACGTCAGTTCACATTTGTAGGTGGATCATCAGTGTTAGAGCTAAAATTAGCATGTTTAAAGTGATTTTCATGCTTCCAGGGGCTCGGGAAGTTAATTAAATACCATTTGGAGGCATTTAATGTTCGAGCAAAAACGGCTGATTTTCGACAAAAGAGATAACACCCCCCCCATTACGTCATGCTTCAGAAATGTGGAAAATGGTCCGTTTTCAAATGTTTTATTTTTGAACGTCAGTTCACATTTGTAGGTGGATCATCAGTGTTAGAGCTAAAATTAGCATGTTTAAAGTGATTTTCATGCTTCCAGGGGCTCGGGAAGTGAAATAAATACCATTTGGAGGCATTTAATGTTCGCGCAAAAACGGCTGATTTTCGACAAAAGAGATAACACCCCCCCATTACGTCATGCTTCAGAAATGTGGAAAATGGTCCGTTTTCAAATGTTTTATTTTTGAACGTCAGTTCACATTTGTAGGTGGATCATCAGTGTTAGAGCTAAAATTAGCATGTTTAAAGTGATTTTCATGCTTCCAGGGGCTCGGGAAGTGAAATAAATACCATTTGGAGGCATTTAATGTTCGCGCAAAAACGGCTGATTTTCGACAAAAGAGATAACACCCCCCCATTACGTCATGCTTCAGAAATGTGGAAAATGGTCCGTTTTCAAATGTTTTATTTTTGAACGTCAGTTCACATTTGTAGGTGGATCATCAGTGTTAGAGCTAAAATTAGCATGTTTAAAGTGATTTTCATGCTTCCAGGGGCTCGGGAAGTGAAATAAATACCATTTGGAGGCATTTAATGTTCGCGCAAAAACGGCTGATTTTCGACAAAAGAGATAACACCCCCCCATTACGTCATGCTTCAGAAATGTGGAAAATGGTCCGTTTTCAAATGTTTTATTTTTGAACGTCAGTTCACATTTGTAGGTGGATCATCAGTGTTAGAGCTAAAATTAGCATGTTTAAAGTGATTTTCATGCTTCCAGGGGCTCGGGAAGTGAAATAAATACCATTTGGAGGCATTTAATGTTCGAGCAAAAACGGCTGATTTTCGACAAAAGAGATAACACCCCCCCATTACTTCATGCTTCAGAAATGTGGAAAATGGTCCGTTTTCAAATGTTTTATTTTTGAACGTCAGTTCACATTTGTAGGTGGATCATCAGTGTTAGAGCTAAAATTAGCATGTTTAAAGTGATTTTCATGCTTCCAGGGGCTCGGGAAGTTAATTAAATACCATTTGGAGGCATTTAATGTTCGAGCAAAAACGGCTGATTTTCGACAAAAGAGATAACACCCCCCCATTACGTCATGCTTCAGAAATGTGGAAAATGGTCCGTTTTCAAATGTTTTATTTTTGAACGTCAGTTCACATTTGTAGGTGGATCATCAGTGTTAGAGCTAAAATTAGCATGTTTAAAGTGATTTTCATGCTTCCAGGGGCTCGGGAAGTTAATTAAATACCATTTGGAGGCATTTATTGTTCGAGCAAAAACGGCTGATTTTCGACAAAAGAGATAACACCCCCCCATTACGTCATGCTTCAGAAATGTGGAAAATGGTCCGTTTTCAAATGTTTTATTTTTGAACGTC
Organism: Lissotriton vulgaris; assembly: GCF_964263255.1. NCBI lineage: Eukaryota > Metazoa > Chordata > Amphibia > Caudata > Salamandridae > Lissotriton > Lissotriton vulgaris. The sequence goes on from NW_028248533.1 coordinate 271,746, forward strand.
AGTTCACATTTGTAGGTGGATCATCAGTGTTAGAGCTAAAATTAGCATGTTTAAAGTGATTTTCATGCTTCCAGGGGCCCAAAACACAAGATTAATGGAATGGTTAAAAGTGCATGAAAATGGCCAATTTACTCACTCTGAGTTCTCAAAAAGGGTTTCTTCACCCCGGGAAGTGAAATAAATACCATTTGGAGGCATTTAATGTTCGAGCAAAAACGGCTGATTTTCGACAAAAGAGATAACACCCCCCCATTACGTCATGCTTCAGAAATGTGGAAAATGGTCCGTTTTCAAATGTTTTATTTTTGAACGTCAGTTCACATTTGTAGGTGGATCATCAGTGTTAGAGCTAAAATTAGCATGTTTAAAGTGATTTTCATGCTTCCAGGGGCTCGGGAAGTTAATTAAATACCATTTGGAGGCATTTAATGTTCGAGCAAAAACGGCTGATTTTCGACAAAAGAGATAACACCCCCCCATTACGTCATGCTTCAGAAATGTGGAAAATGGTCCGTTTTCAAATGTTTTATTTGTGAACGTCAGTTCACATTTGTAGGTGGATCATCAGTGTTAGAGCTAAAATTAGCATGTTTAAAGTGATTTTCATGCTTCCAGGGGCCCAAAACACAAGATTTATGGAATGGTTAAAAGTGCATGAAAATGGCCAATTTACTCACTCTGAGTTCTCAAAAAGGGTTTCTTCACCCCGGGAAGTGAAATAAATACCATTTGGAGGCATTTAATGTTCGAGCAAAAACGGCTGATTTTCGACAAAAGAGATAACACCCCCCCATTAAGTCATGCTTCAGAAATGTGGAAAATGGTCCGTTTTCAAATGTTTTATTTTTGAACGTCAGTTCACATTTGTAGGTGGATCATCAGTGTTAGAGCTAAAATTAGCATGTTTAAAGTGATTTTCATGCTTCCAGGGGCTCGGGAAGTTAATTAAATACCATTTGGAGGCATTTAATGTTCGAGCAAAAACGGCTGATTTTCGACAAAAGAGATAACACCCCCCCATTACGTCATGCTTCAGAAATGTGGAAAATGGTCCGTTTTCAAATGTTTTATTTTTGAACGTCAGTTCACATTTGTAGGTGGATCATCAGTGTTAGAGCTAAAATTAGCATGTTTAAAGTGATTTTCATGCTTCCAGGGGCCCAAAACACAAGATTTATGAAATGGTTAAAAGTGCATGAAAATGGCCAATTTACTCACTCTGAGTTCTCAAAAAGGGTTTCTTCACCCCGGGAAGTTAATTAAATACCATTTGGAGGCATTTAATGTTCGAGCAAAAACGGCTGATTTTCGACAAAAGAGATAACACCCCCCCATTACGTCATGCTTCAGAAATGTGGAAAATGGTCCGTTTTCAAATGTTTTATTTTTGAACGTCAGTTCACATTTGTAGGTGGATCATCAGTGTTAGAGCTAAAATTAGCATGTTTAAAGTGATTTTCATGCTTCCAGGGGCTCGGGAAGTTAATTAAATACCATTTGGAGGCATTTAATGTTCGAGCAAAAACGGCTGATTTTCGACAAAAGAGATAACACCCCCCCATTACGTCATGCTTCAGAAATGTGGAAAATGGTCCGTTTTCAAATGTTTTATTTTTGAACGTCAGTTCACATTTGTAGGTGGATCGTCAGTGTTAGAGCTAAAATTAGCATGTTTAAAGTGATTTTCATGCTTCCAGGGGCCCAAAACACAAGATTTATGGAATGGTTAAAAGTGCATGAAAATGGCCAATGTACTCACTCTGAGTTCTCAAAAAGGGTTTCTTCACCCCGGGAAGTTAATTAAATACCATTTGGAGGCATTTAATGTTCGAGCAAAAACGGCTGATTTTCGACAAAAGAGATAACACCCCCCCATTACGTCATGCTTCAGAAATGTGGAAAATGGTCCGTTTTCAAATGTTTTATTTTTGAACGTCAGTTCACATTTGTAGGTGGATCATCAGTGTTAGAGCTAAAATTAGCATGTTTAAAGTGATTTTCATGCTTCCAGGGGCTCGGGGAAGTTAATTAAATACCATTTGGAGGCATTTAATGTTCGAGCAAAAACGGCTGATTTTCGACAAAAGAGATAACACCCCCCCATTACGTCATGCTTCAGAAATGTGGAAAATGGTCCGTTTTCAAATGTTTTATTTTTGAACGTCAGTTCACATTTGTAGGTGGATCATCAGTGTTAGAGCTAAAATTAGCATGTTTAAAGTGATTTTCATGCTTCCAGGGGCTCGGGAAGTGAAATAAATACCATTTGGAGGCATTTAATGTTCGAGCAAAAACGGCTGATTTTCGACAAAAGAGATAACACCCCCCCATTACGTCATGCTTCAGAAATGTGGAAAATGGTCTGTTTTCAAATGTTTTATTTTTGAACGTCAGTTCACATTTGTAGGTGGATCATCAGTGTTAGAGCTAAAATTAGCATGTTTAAAGTGATTTTCATGCTTCCAGGGGCCCAAAACACAAGATTAATGGAATGGTTAAAAGTGCATGAAAATGGCCAATTTACTCACTCTGAGTTCTCAAAAAGGGTTTCTTCACCCCGGGAAGTGAAATAAATACCATTTGGAGGCATTTAATGTTCGAGCAAAAACGGCTGATTTTCGACAAAAAAGATAACACCCCCCCCCATTACGTCATGCTTCAGAAATGTGGAAAATGGTCCGTTTTCAAATGTTTTATTTTTGAACGTCAGTTCACATTTATAGGTGGATCATCAGTGTTAGAGCTAAAATTAGCATGTTTAAAGTGATTTTCATGCTTCCAGGGGCTCGGGAAGTTAATTAAATACCATTTGGAGGCATTTAATGTTCGAGCAAAAACGGCTGATTTTCGACAAAAGAGATAACACCCCCCCATTACGTCATGCTTCAGAAATGTGGAAAATGGTCCGTTTTCAAATGTTTTATTTTTGAACGTCAGTTCACATTTGTAGGTGGATCATCAGTGTTAGAGCTAAAATTAGCATGTTTAAAGTGATTTTCATGCTTCCAGGGGCTCGGGAAGTGAAATAAATACCATTTGGAGGCATTTAATGTTCGAGCAAAAACGGCTGATTTTCGACAAAAGAGATAACACCCCCCCATTACGTCAAGCTTCAGAAATGTGGAAAATGGTCCGTTTTCAAATGTTTTATTTTTGAACGTCAGTTCACATTTGTAGGTGGATCATCAGTGTTAGAGCTAAAATTAGCATGTTTAAAGTGATTTTCATGCTTCCAGGGGCCCAAAACACAAGATTTATGGAATGGTTAAAAGTGCATGAAAATGGCCAATTTACTCACTCTGAGTTCTCAAAAAGGGTTTCTTCACCCCGGGAAGTTAATTAAATACCATTTGGAGGCATTTAATGTTCGAGCAAAAACGGCTGATTTTCGACAAAAGAGATAACACCCCCCCATTACGTCATGCTTCAGAAATGTGGAAAATGGTCCGTTTTCAAATGTTTTATTTTTGAACGTCAGTTCACATTTGTAGGTGGATCATCAGTGTTAGAGCTAAAATTAGCATGTTTAAAGTGATTTTCATGCTTCCAGGGGCCCAAAACACAAGATTTATGGAATGGTTAAAAGTGCATGAAAATGGCCAATGTACTCACTCTGAGTTCTCAAAAAGGGTTTCTTCACCCCGGGAAGTTAATTAAATACCATTTGGAGGCATTTAATGTTCGAGCAAAAACGGCTGATTTTCGACAAAAGAGATAACACCCCCCCATTACGTCATGCTTCAGAAATGTGGAAAATGGTCCGTTTTCAAATGTTTTATTTTTGAACGTCAGTTCACATTTGTAGGTGGATCATCAGTGTTAGAGCTAAAATTAGCATGTTTAAAGTGATTTTCATGCTTCCAGGGGCTCGGGAAGTTAATTAAATACCATTTGGAGGCATTTAATGTTCGAGCAAAAACGGCTGATTTTCGACAAAAGAGATAACACCCCCCCATTACGTCATGCTTCAGAAATGTGGAAAATGGTCCGTTTTCAAATGTTTTATTTTTGAACGTCAGTTCACATTTGTAGGTGGATCATCAGTGTTAGAGCTAAAATTAGCATGTTTAAAGTGATTTTCATGCTTCCAGGGGCTCGGGAAGTGAAATAAATACCATTTGGAGGCATTTAATGTTCGAGCAAAAACGGCTGATTTTCGACAAAAGAGATAACACCCCCCCATTACGTCATGCTTCAGAAATGTGGAAAATGGTCTGTTTTCAAATGTTTTATTTTTGAACGTCAGTTCACATTTGTAGGTGGATCATCAGTGTTAGAGCTAAAATTAGCATGTTTAAAGTGATTTTCATGCTTCCAGGGGCCCAAAACACAAGATTAATGGAATGGTTAAAAGTGCATGAAAATGGCCAATTTACTCACTCTGAGTTCTCAAAAAGGGTTTCTTCACCCCGGGAAGTGAAATAAATACCATTTGGAGGCATTTAATGTTCGAGCAAAAACGGCTGATTTTCGACAAAAAAGATAACACCCCCCCCCATTACGTCATGCTTCAGAAATGTGGAAAATGGTCCGTTTTCAAATGTTTTATTTTTGAACGTCAGTTCACATTTATAGGTGGATCATCAGTGTTAGAGCTAAAATTAGCATGTTTAAAGTGATTTTCATGCTTCCAGGGGCTCGGGAAGTTAATTAAATACCATTTGGAGGCATTTAATGTTCGAGCAAAAACGGCTGATTTTCGACAAAAGAGATAACACCCCCCCATTACGTCATGCTTCAGAAATGTGGAAAATGGTCCGTTTTCAAATGTTTTATTTTTGAACGTCAGTTCACATTTGTAGGTGGATCATCAGTGTTAGAGCTAAAATTAGCATGTTTAAAGTGATTTTCATGCTTCCAGGGGCTCGGGAAGTTAATTAAATACCATTTGGAGGCATTTAATGTTCGAGCAAAAACGGCTGATTTTCGACAAAAGAGATAACACCCCCCCATTACGTCATGCTTCAGAAATGTGGAAAATGGTCCGTTTTCAAATGTTTTATTTTTGAACGTCAGTTCACATTTGTAGGTGGATCATCAGTGTTAGAGCTAAAATTAGCATGTTTAAAGTGATTTTCATGCTTCCAGGGGCCCAAAACACAAGATTTATGGAATGGTTAAAAGTGCATGAAAATGGCCAATTTACTCACTCTGAGTTCTCAAAAAGGGTTTCTTCACCCCGGGAAGTTAATTAAATACCATTTGGAGGCATTTAATGTTCGAGCAAAAACGGCTGATTTTCGACAAAAGAGATAACACCCCCCCATTACGTCATGCTTCAGAAATGTGGAAAATGGCCCGTTTTCAAATGTTTTATTTTTGAACGTCAGTTCACATTTGTAGGTGGATCATCAGTGTTAGAGCTAAAATTAGCATGTTTAAAGTGATTTTCATGCTTCCAGGGGCTCGGGAAGTTAATTAAATACCATTTGGAGGCATTTAATGTTCGAGCAAAAACGGCTGATTTTCGACAAAAGAGATAACACCCCCCCATTACGTCATGCTTCAGAAATGTGGAAAATGGTCCGTTTTCAAATGTTTTATTTTTGAACGTCAGTTCACATTTGTAGGTGGATCATCAGTGTTAGAGCTAAAATTAGCATGTTTAAAGTGATTTTCATGCTTCCAGGGGCCCAAAACACAAGATTTATGGAATGGTTAAAAGTGCATGAAAATGGCCAATGTACTCACTCTGAGTTCTTAAAAAGGGTTTCTTCACCCCGGGAAGTTAATTAAATACCATTTGGAGGCATTTAATGTTCGAGTAAAAACGGCTGATTTTCGACAAAAGAGATAACACCCCCCCATTACGTCATGCTTCAGAAATGTGGAAAATGGTCCGTTTTCAAATGTTTTATTTTTGAACGTCAGTTCACATTTGTAGGTGGATCATCAGTGTTAGAGCTAAAATTAGCATGTTTAAAGTGATTTTCATGCTTCCAGGGGCTCGGGAAGTTAATTAAATACCATTTGGAGGCATTTAATGTTCGAGCAAAAACGGCTGATTTTCGACAAAAGAGATAACACCCCCCCATTACGTCATGCTTCAGAAATGTGGAAAATGGTCCGTTTTCAAATGTTTTATTTTTGAACGTCAGTTCACATTTGTAGGTGGATCATCAGTGTTAGAGCTAAAATTAGCATGTTTAAAGTGATTTTCATGCTTCCAGGGGCTCGGGAAGTGAAATAAATACCATTTGGAGGCATTTAATGTTCGAGCAAAAACGGCTGATTTTCGACAAAAGAGATAACACCCCCCCATTACGTCATGCTTCAGAAATGTGGAAAATGGTCTGTTTTCAAATGTTTTATTTTTGAACGTCAGTTCACATTTGTAGGTGGATCATCAGTGTTAGAGCTAAAATTAGCATGTTTAAAGTGATTTTCATGCTTCCAGGGGCCCAAAACACAAGATTAATGGAATGGTTAAAAGTGCATGAAAATGGCCAATTTACTCACTCTGAGTTCTCAAAAAGGGTTTCTTCACCCCGGGAAGTGAAATAAATACCATTTGGAGGCATTTAATGTTCGAGCAAAAACGGCTGATTTTCGACAAAAGAGATAACACCCCCCCCATTACGTCATGCTTCAGAAATGTGGAAAATGGTCCGTTTTCAAATGTTTTATTTTTGAACGTCAGTTCACATTTATAGGTGGATCATCAGTGTTAGAGCTAAAATTAGCATGTTTAAAGTGATTTTCATGCTTCCAGGGGCTCGGGAAGTTAATTAAATACCATTTGGAGGCATTTAATGTTCGAGCAAAAACGGCTGATTTTCGACAAAAGAGATAACACCCCCCCATTACGTCATGCTTCAGAAATGTGGAAAATGGTCCGTTTTCAAATGGTTTATTTTTGAACGTCAGTTCACATTTGTAGGTGGATCATCAGTGTTAGAGCTAAAATTAGCATGTTTAAAGTGATTTTCATGCTTCCAGGGGCCCAAAACACAAGATTTATGGAATGGTTAAAAGTGCATGAAAATGGCCAATTTACTCACTCTGAGTTCTCAAAAAGGGTTTCTTCACCCCGGGAAGTTAATTAAATACCATTTGGAGGCATTTAATGTTCGAGCAAAAACGGCTGATTTTCGACAAAAGAGATAACACCCCCCATTACGTCATGCTTCAGAAATGTGGAAAATGGTCCGTTTTCAAATGTTTTATTTTTGAACGTCAGTTCACATTTGTAGGTGGATCATCAGTGTTAGAGCTAAAATTAGCATGTTTAAAGTGATTTTCATGCTTCCAGGGGCCCAAAACACAAGATTTATGGAATGGTTAAAAGTGCATGAAAATGGCCAATTTACTCACTCTGAGTTCTCAAAAAGGGTTTCTTCACCCCGGGAAGTTAATTAAATACCATTTGGAGGCATTTAATGTTCGAGCAAAAACGGCTGATTTTCGACAAAAGAGATAACACCCCCCCATTACGTCATGCTTCAGAAATGTGGAAAATGGTCCGTTTTCAAATGTTTTATTTTTGAACGTCAGTTCACATTTGTAGGTGGATCATCAGTGTTAGAGCTAAAATTAGCATGTTTAAAGTGATTTTCATGCTTCCAGGGGCCCAAAACACAAGATTTATGGAATGGTTAAAAGTGCATGAAAATGGCCAATTTACTCACTCTGAGTTCTCAAAAAGGGTT